>NC_061115.1:55591048-55884502 GCF_002878395.1 Capsicum annuum
ATCTATATACATAATTACATACTCACATACATACTTAATACATATAACATAAAAATTTTGAATGTAAAAAGTACTTTTAGATTTTGTAATTAATTATAAAAGAATTTACTAATAATGTTAAAAGGTGGACTTGAGAATTTGTATACCTACATTGAAATATATTTATAAAATTATAATTATCTATTATTTTCACGTATAAATATATATTAGAGTTTTAATTTTTAATAAAATTAATTTTTACTATTTTGCTCATTTATTTTATTATAATTTATCGTTAAATTATATACTCAATTCATATTTCTCACTTTTATTTTTTTTATCTTAAAAGAATTTTTAAATTTTATAGAAAATATGTTATATAGATTAAATATTTTAAAAATATTTTTATAATTTTTTTTTAAAAGAGATACAAATGTTGATATAAATATAAGGGTAAAATAAGTATTTTAAGAAATCAAATAGGAAAAAGGAGGGAGAATGATTATTATTCAAAGTTGAGGGAGGTGTTTAATTTTTACAGTAAAATTGGGGGTGTAAACGATTTTAGCCATTTACAATATGACTCATACAGGTGTGCTATTATCCTTGTTATCTTGATATCATGTTTGATTTTCATTTACTGTATCAATATTCTTACAAGAACTACTTCTTTCTTTATTGGTGAAGTAGGGGATGCATGCTAAAGGATAAAATCATAGAGGTGGTTAGGTGGGGTGGGGGCAGTCCAAGGTCTTTATACAAGATCTCATAACTTAGCCTTGATGATTTTGTGCGTGTACTTTACCAAGTTTCCATGAAATTTATATGCACCTTATAAGTTTTTGTTGTGTCCAAATGCGCAATCAAATGTACGTGGTATAGCAAATAATATAGTGGCTCTTTTAGGGTGTGTTTTGTATGAAGGAAAATATTTTTCAGAAAATATTTTTCAGTTTTTTTATGTTTGGTTGGCTTATATGTTTTGAAATATATTTTTCAAACCAACTTATTTTCCTTAAATCTAAGGAAAATGACTTCCCTTAAAAAAGTAAGGAAAACATTTTCCAAAACATTCTTTCAACCTCACTTTAAAGTTGAAATGTTCATATAATTCTCAAAATCATTTAACCCGCCCCCGCCCCCGTTCCCAATATCCTATCACCCTGACACCACCCCTACCCCACACTCACCCCACCCCTACCCTACCCTAACCCCACCCCACCCTTACCTCTGCCCTACCCCCACTCCACCCCCACCCCAAAATTCAATTGTTTTAAAAGTATTTAAATTTTTTTTCTTACTCCATCCCCTACCCCTACCCCACCCTTACCCCCACCCGCCCCCTTCCAAAAATAAATTCTTTTTTTTATTAAAAAATTCAAACTTTTCCCCTACCCCCCCCCCCCTCCCCCCCCCCCCCCCCGCCTTAACAGCCCCCTCTCCCATCCCTTCCCCCTCATCCCTCCCCCCTAACCTCAAAAAAAAATTAAATTTATTTTTTAAAAAATTTTCAATTTTTTTCTCCCTCTTCCCCCCTCACTCCCCTACCTTGATCCCTAGTTCCTACTAACCCTTCCCCCCTCCCCCCTCCCCCCTCCCGACCAATTTTTTAAATATTTTTTGGCAAAAAAAATTCAAAACTTTTTCTTACCCCACCCCTACTACCTATTATAACACCTCCACCCACTCGCTTACCAAACTCCTTTCCAAAAAAGGATTTAATTTTTTTAATTTATTTTTTAAAAAGAGATTCTAAAATGTATTTTTACACTTTAGCTAAACACTAAAATATATTTTTTGAAAAATATTTTTTCATTCGCCAACCAAATATTAGAAAATATTTTCCATCCACCAACCAAACATAAGAAAATAAGTAAGAAAATAACTTGTTTTCCACACGGAAAATATTTTCCTTCATACCAAACACACCCTTAGAGCTGAATATCGAACCCACAAGGACCATGTGATTAGCAATTTACTTAAATTTAGTTCCTAATAATATTTCAGACAAGTGTTGTGTTTTGTCAAGAGAATTTGTATTACATCTTTCTAATAGTGCGCAAAAAGAATAAGGTATGGCCATCACGATTTTGAGCAAGGTTGTAAATAATATTGAGGAAAATTTCAGGACTATGACATTTACCACAACCATGTTTATCTTTTATTCATCTCAATGAACTTTATTTCATGAATTGTGGGTTTTGGGGTTAAGTTTATGATCCAGAAGTGACCATCCTCTAAATCACCTATTTGCCTTAGTCTCACAACTACATCGTTGAGTAGGGATGTGAGTATCTAATTCAAATGCTTTAACATTTTCATCTCATTCATAAACAAATAAGGCGAGCTAGATATATTGCTATCCTAGTTGCAAATCAATAATAACTTTAGTAAGAGATGATCTTATTCCTTATGTTCTTCGCCTTATCCTTACATTCACATGACTAGTTCATACAAGAATTATCCATTTATTATTATATTGGCTAGAAACAAAAATAATAAGCTTCAGAACACAAGCATAATTGAATGAGAAACAAACTTCATTTATTCAAATAAAATACTAAACAATCATGTTCTAGTCATGATACAATCCAAATTACCTATGGATTTTGTGAGAGGATGCTTATAGTTCAAGAGGCATTTGATGACTTCGTGGTGCTATCAAAGGGTGCCAAATGGATAACTAAGATGATCAAAAAGGGTCAAGAGGCATTAAAGAAGCCATGAAAAGGCAAAACGGGGATAGAAAGCCTCCGAAAGATGACATGTACCCCACATGCTTTGGAGGTGCACCCAACCCACTCTAGATCTTCTAGAGAGGGTCAAAACACTTCATTATGCCCTTGTAATGCACCCTATATATGAACCATATGCTCTATGAATGCTCAAGCAGATGATTAATGGGATATTATGCTTTGTCTTTCCAAATGCGTCACTTTTGGGCTAACAACTTAGCGTAGATTATAAATAAGACTTCTCTTTCATTTAGTGAGTAGTTATTGACGAACTATGAATGTAAACTCTTGTAAGAGTGTGAATTAAGCGTGGAATTGCTTGTGTTAATTTTTATTTGGAAACATGGGTTGCTCGGGAATCCAACTCCCTTAAGATCTACGTAAGATTTAAGTTCTTTGTTTTGATAACTAATTAAGGGTTTAGGGTTTGTTATACCCTTTATTTTATTTCAATTTCTTTTATTATGTCTAGCTTATTGCCTTCCTATCTATCTTTATCTTTCAATTTCGTATCATAGTTTAGTTTTTTTCTTATTTTGTAGTTTGTTTTTATATCATTCGGTATTAGAGCTGAGCCTGATTTAGTTCCCACAAAATCAATCTTGGATTTATTATCTCAAAAAATTAAAAAAAAAAGTTCAAAAGATGTTTTTAAGAGAAACCCCTAATTTTTTTGGTGTTTTTGAGTCCTTTTTGTTGTTTCTACACAAGATTTGTTCCCTCTAGTGTTATTAGGGTCGGAACCTTGAGATTTGTGGCTTGATTGTGTTCATTTGAGAAGATACCACCCTTGTTGTCCTGAAATTTGAGATTGAAGAAATTGAAAAAGTTTTCCTAATGTTGAGAAAAGCTTAGGGTTAAAAGATGGTGCCATTTGGAGAGGTTTGAAAAAATCACCATTTTTACGATTTTGATGGTTGAAGAAAGTATAAGTGAGTTTGAAAATTTGTAGATTTTGGTGATTTTTGAGAGCTAAAGATTGTTTTAATTTATTCCTTATGTTGACGGGAGCCTATGGTTAAAATTTCATAGAATTTTGAGCCAAAACGAAGAAATTGTGTATTTTGGGATTTTCAAAATTGTTTTTGGTGTTTTTGAGAAAATTCATATCTTCATGTTGAATATTAATTAAAATTTTGTTTTTAAATTAAAGAAAGAGAATGAAAAAATGTGCAAAAGTGTTGCTACAAACTCTATCCAAAAAACCAAGGAATATTCCAAGATAAGAGGACAAAAGAGGGACCACAAAGGGGAATTTTTGCTCATTTAAGAGGCTGGTTTGTCTGGCCTGCACCTGAGGTGCCTTGGAGCTATGTTTGGCCTGCTAAAGCAGGTCCAAGGTATCCCAAAATAGTAGCTTCTGCACTTCACCTTCTCTAGGGTGCACTGGGTCTGCTCTCGATCCGCTATAGCTTATTCCAAGCGCATATGAAGCCTTCCAACTCACTTTTTGCAAGGTTCCATCAATCTAACTTCATTTTTTGATTTTGAACTTCATCTTTTGATTCTTAAACTCTAATTAACACTAATAATTGAACTATTAGTTGATTAATTAGTTTTTGAGTCCGATTTCTTTTTTGTTTGTTCTTGTGTATTTTCTCTTTTGTTTTCATTGAACCTTCTTCTAGTACAATAGTTTGCTTTTGAGTTTTATTTTCAATTTCAAACAAGAATCCATTTCTATCAAAAGACAAAATTGGTACCAAGTGATATCATTGGATTATAAAATATCTACCAACGCTTGCCACGCCAATTGAGAGATAAAATAAAAAGTGAGACATCGAGAGCTTGTGAGGTTAATTTATGAGAATATCAAGAGCTTATGAGGTTAATTTCTCTAACGCTAACATGTTTGTTGTCTTTGTGAGTGTCTTTATTCATAGGTACAGTAGCTACAGAAGGTGAAACACCATAAACCATGGATAACAATTCCTCAAATGCTATCTTAGCGGCCCTTGAAGATCTCAACCATAAATTTGACTCTTTAAAGCTAAGATAGATAATATCTATGGGAGGATGGATAACATAATATATTATCTAAACTTTCCTAACTCCACCCTTTTTAATCCACCAAACTTTTAAGATTGCTTTAGTGGCCATGCTCAAAATACCTCCCCTAAGCTACCCCAAACTCCACTAAACCAATGTCAACCCAATTGAGTTAGGGAAAAAAAGGGGAAACTGAAGCTAAGAATGCGAATCAAGAAAAAGATTCATGTGAGAATGTTAAGCCAAGGATCAAATTGAATGAGGTTCATGAGCCAATGCTTCCGAAGGAGGATTCAAAGAAGACCTCTAATGAGCATGAGATTGAAGCCCTAGATGAGTGCTTATTCAAAGGCTCCAAGGTTGATGAAGACTAGACTTAAAGGAGGAACCTAATAAAATTCCTATGGGTCAATGGATACATTATTTTAAGAAGTGAAGCATCTAACCTCATGAATCAAAAGAAGAAGTTACCTCCCAAGGAAATTACTCTAAAGAGATAAACGGATCAAGCATATTGGTCCAAGTTGATGCATGAAAGGAAAGATCCTTGTAAAGAACTTATGGAGGACATAAGAACAACTTCATGGCATTGCTTCCAAGGTATGTACCTGCCCTTTTCTATTCTTAGTGATCCTTGGATATATGATGATATTTTCCTTATAGTGAATAGAACCTTAAAATTGATTAATATCATGTCACATCATGAGAGTATTAGCGTCTTCATGATTCCTTTATGGTATTTGTCGTGGGTTCTTGCATTATTTAGGCCTTACATTCTTAATTCCCAATCTATTTTTTCTTAGGGAAACGTTCTTGGTGCGTACTTAACGTACAACATCAGGTTCCTAATCCTTGTCACACTTGTGTGGTTGGACAAGTTGAAGTAATAGGAAGGACTCTTAAGAACATGCTACATGCCATGAAAAGAGGTTACCCAACTTATTGGGTATACCATTTAGATTGGAGTGAATTGGTTTCTCATGGATTCCTGAGTTTCTCTAATAACATAATTCCCTTGGTGAATGCACTTCTTGTGGGAAGTTGCTTGAAGAGAAAAGATGTAATGTTATTTAATTGTCTTGTCTTATCTTATTTTATACTCATGTTTGAGGGCAATTTAGATGAGAATGGTGTCCTTAACTCTTTTCTTTTCTATCTTTTTGCTTATGATGATGACTATGTATGTGTTGAAAATGCATTTTGTATGAGCCTAGGTTATCTTGAAAGGAAGGGAGATGTGAATCCTAATGACTTGACTCAATCCTTGGTTGTTCCAACTCTTAGTTATTTGATAAATAGGTTTCTTGAGTACCTTCCTACTCTCAAGTATGGGCACACCTTCGATGGGATTTATCTTCTTCACACCTTTCTTTACTACCTCTTTGCATTTGGTGGTATCCATGTGATGTTTGATTTATTTTAGATAGAGGTGAGAGGTTTTGGGTATGGTCTTATGGGAAAACAAATAAGAACTTATGTCTTATGACCTAGGTAGTTTCCTTGTTTCATAATGCTTCTTATATCCAACTTCTTTACACCTTAAATGATGAATTCTCTCCCATTGGCTTGAATGATGTTTTGTTAGATGTGAAATGGATGTCTCCTTGGAATGGATATTTTAATTTTAACCCTTGTGATAACCCTTATTCTTTGAGGATGCCTTGGTTATGTATTCTTCTCTTGCGTTTTAAGGTTGTAGATTTGAGGGTGAATCTTTTTCAAGAAGGAGAGAATAATACAATCCAAATTGCTTGTGGATTATGAGAGAGGATTTTTATGGTTTAAGAGGTGCTTGATGACTTCATAGTTCTATAAAAGGGTGAAATCGATGGCTAATATGATCCAGGAGGGTCAATGGACGTTAAAGAAGCCAAAGGAAGGCAAAATAAGCTAGAAAGCCCCTAAAAGATGAAATGTACCCCACATGCTTTGGAGGTGTGCCCAACCCACTCTAGATCTACTAGAGCGAGTAAAAATAGTCCATTATGCCCTTGGGATGCACCCTATATGCTCAATGAATGCTTAAGCAGATGATTAATGAGCTACTATGCTTTGTCTTTCCAAATGGGTCACTTTTAGGCCTATAAGATATAATAACTTACCCTAGACTATAAATAGGATTTCTTTTTCATTTAGTAAGTAGTTATTGAAGAATTATGAATGTAAACTATTGTGAGAGTGTGATGCAAGCATGTAATCGCTTGTGTTAATCTTTCGTTTAGAAATATGGGTTGCTCGCAAATTTTAACGCCCCGAATTTGGTACCCAGAACGCTACACGGTGCTCATGATCTAGAAGGACCACAAGATAACCCATGACTAATATCTGTAATGGGACACTGCATAATATACTATATAAATACAGAAAAAGGTTAAAAGGCCATAAGGTTCAAATATATGATAAAATGTAACATCTGGAAATACGGTATATCAATACTAAACCAAAACTAAAATAATTGTCTGAACATGCTAGTCTAAAAGCCTCTAAACTGTTTGAATAAGGAGTTGATAGGACTTGTCAACTACTGGAATGAACTAAGTACTGAAAGAATTAAATAATCAAATACTAACATCCTCGAATGATAAAGACTTACTACTAGTCTGTCTGCTGAATGGATGATCTACTAAGGATGCTCTGGAGCTCGTACTTATGAACCTATGGTATAAAACACCATAGTACAAATGTGTCAGTACGATTGAATGTACTGGTATGCAAGTGAGGTAGGCTGAATGCAAGGGTTTTATATGCATGAACAATACTAACTGACTGAATAACATGAACGTGAGAACACATGCATAAATACGTGAATTGTAACTGAGATCATGATATCAATGAATCTAAATATTGATAACATAAGTTTTTGTATAACTGATATACTATTGTCTGAATGACTGTATCTGACAGCCCTGTTTTTGATGGAACTAGCTAGGTTTCGTATTGAGTTGGTGACTATATCTGACAATCTTGAATTCGGTAGAACTATCTAAGTTCTATTACTAAGAATGAGACTGTAACTGTGGGAAGTAGTCATCTAACAGACATACCCCAAGTAAGATAATATAATTGAGTTGGGGTCCAATCTGTAATGCCAATTAGAAGGGTGTCAATACCGCGCCACTGGTAAGGACAAGCTGTAAGTAATCCCTCATCTAACATGTACTCTAAGGAGAATGGTGGGACTCTCATATAATAGGTTAAGCCACCTCATATACCCTCAACTAGTACGTTTGATGTCTCAACCTACGCTGGCTACGTAGTTCTGGGGTGCAAGGATTTCTTCTAAGAATCACACCTTCTAATAATAGGTGAGTTTCTATCCTTGGGCTCACTTGGTGCTGAATCCTAGTCCCATCTGATTAGACACTAAATTAATTATACTGAACTAACTAGACTGAGTTCACTTAGTTCCATTGGCTGACGGAATATTACTGAGATCTGATAACTGACTGAGATTACTGAGTTTTTCTTGAGTCACATGACTGACTGGGTTCTATGAATCATGGCTTAACTGAGAGTATCTGGAAAATATGGTACTGGCACTAGGCACACAACTAAATTATAGGGTAAAAGTACTCCCAGTACACGATAGCATGAAACTGACTAGACATGACACTTCTTGACATATAACCATAGTCAACAATTCATAGCACAATAATTGGAGATTTTCATGAAGTATTCGCATGCTATAAGCTTACACATGAATAGGAATGCATGCAAATATATCATAATTTCATAAGCCTAATATCATGAGCATTACGTCAATTCATTACAAAGCATAAAAATAACGTGGGATTCATATCGAACATAAGAGACAAACATGGATTCATCAATTTTGATCACAAATGAGTCATAAGGTATAATTCCTATTCTCTTAGGCATTTTATCAAACACCTTGCATGCATATCTTTAGGCTTAGGCATGAATATTGAAATAATACATCATGACAATATTTTACACTTCCAATGCAAGAACTTAAACCATATGCTAACATATTTTTATGATAGTCATTAAATACTTCAACTTGAAAATCCAACAACAACATAAGCATGGATATAATTCAATTCATACCATAGAATCCAAAGTTTTTATTTTAAATAGTGTTTTTTGAGCTTCATGGGTGAAAGGAACCCATGAATCAACATTAGACATACCTGGGTCGATGATTTCTTGAATATTAATGGAGGAAATCTTGAATTATTGACTTGGAATTAAATACGTAGGGTTTCTTGTTCTTGGGGATTGATCTTTGAGAGAAACCCTAATTTGGTGTTATAGATGAATGATAAAATTATGAGCTCTGGTCTGGTATAATTAGGTGTTAAAACGGGTGGAAAAAGATCTAAATACCCTTTTAAAAATGGCTTAAAATTGCTGATCAGAAGTGGCGACGATTTGGGCGATGGTCTGTCGCTGGCTCAACGGTCCGTCGGTCCTGACCGTTGCACTTGGCCAGAACCTAAACTTTCTGCCTCTTCTGCGATAGTTTGGGCGATGGTCCATCGCTAGCTTGATGGTCCATCGGTCTTGAATATTGCACTTAACCAAAATTCGGGTTCACTACCATAGTCGCGATGGCATGGGCGATGGTCCGTCGCTAGCTCGATGGTCCGTCAGCCTAATCGTCGCTTCTGGGAAGTTTCGACAGTTCACTGTAAAATGTCTATAACTTTTTACTCCAATACCGGATTTGGACAAAATTGGTATTGTTAGAAATCTAATTCAATTTCCCACATGATAAAAATTCAAAATTGGGGAAATTCTATCTGATTTAAACATTAATCATTTAGGAAATCATCACTAACTCTTCTAGAGACTAGATTTGACTTAAAACAAGTTTGGGGTATTACACGAACCCAATTTCCTTGAGGTCTACGTAAGATTTAGGTGCTTTTTCAGATAATTAATTAAGAGTTAAAGGTTTGATACATCCTTTATTTGATGTCAATTCCTTTCATTATGTCTATCTTATTGCCTTCCTATCTATCTTTATCTTTCAATTTTATATCGTAGTTTAGTTTTTCAATTTCATAGTTTGTTTTAGTATCAAGTCATAAATCTAGAACAAGGGTATCGACTACTCATAATCTAATCAAAAACAAAAAAATCAATGTTAATCATATCAAAATATGGAGTAGTTGAGTTACAAGATGCAGAAGCCTCATAAAAACCCTTGTTCCCTCTATTTTTCTCTAAAAAATCATGAGTTATTGACTACATGTCATACTTGAGGTATTTATAGAGGTGGAACTCAATAAAACTCGAACCCATTAGATGTTGGCTAAAATTTGATGAAATTCCATCGAATTACTGAGCTCTATTATATAGAGGATAGGCATGGCACTAGGTTGCATGGTTCGTCCTCCAATGATCCTTTAGTGTGCTGGACAGTGCGAGCCTCTCTGTTGGGGCCTAGATGCGCACTTGGATGCTTCTTTAGCTACAAGACTTTCCTCATTTTCCATTTCACTCTTATGCATGCTTCTCCTATCATTTTGATTCTCTTCTCGCTGTATTTACCTTGAAACATGCTAGTCATATTTTCTAGTTCATCTATACAAATATAGCACAAACCACAAGCAACTATACATATTTATTCTTGTAACTAATCTAAACTATGGGTAAAATATGGAACTTGGGTGTATAAATGCGTCCAAGATCACCACCCCACATAAAGTCTTGTTAGTCATCAAAGAACTCATTATGCTCATGTTTATCAAAGAAGACTCTAGCATCACAAATTGAAATAAGATACTCAAGCTACAACCACAATGACTAATATGAATAGCAAGCTTTAGAGAAAGCATGTCACTTTGTAACTATGAACAAGTGAATGACCATTCAAAAGCTCTGGCCTTAAGAACTGAATCTACAAAATTAGCAAACTCATGCACATTACTCAACCAAAAAATCATATAAGTCATCTATACTTTATTAAACATGCACCCTCACAACAAGAGAGTCGCCCAACATCACTCACCAATATGCAATTTAACACAAGATTAGGTGTAAGAATAGAATTACGTTCACTCTCACAAACAATTCATATGCAACAAAGGACGGACCATATGTTTTCCCTTAGTATAGTACTACACCAATATAAGAATATCAAAGCTCAATATCAAGTAGAACTTTAAGGGTTGTGGTGTAGGCTAAGGGATGGATAGAAACTATTTTGGTAAAGATAGTGACTAACCTTGCCAATCACTTTAATACATCATACTTTCATTAAGCTCATCTTCAATCAGCCTATTTTTCACCACTTTAATCTACACAACTCTTTTTCTCCACATCTCTTTAAGCTAGCTTACACATCTTTAGCAAGGATTATTTGCTATCAATACATGATTCACTTTTTTAGATCAATTTTTTCAGTATACTACTCTCTACTAATAACACATAAACTTTTAAATACACCCATAGTTATTACTTTGGGGCTTCAACTTCACAGTTTTACACTTCTTAACATCTTAATTTTTCAACTAAAATGCTTTGGAGTTTTAGATAAAATTATGGTCAATTGAAAGAAAAGAAAATAGGCTACATATAAGGCTACAAAATAATAAGCTAAATGCTCAATAAGGTTGACTAAGATCATGCATTATGGGTAGATAAAGAAGGTATAAAAGTTGTAGAAATGCATATATTATCTCCAAAACTCAATGTTCTTCATTTTGCTTTGCATACACAACAAAAAAGTTCTAGACATCAATATGCTAGATGGAATAAAACTAAACCTCACACACTTATATGACACATGTTCAAATCAACACAGATCTCTATAGATTCTCAATCAAGCAATAACAAGAATTAAAAATTAAGCTAAAATACTAAAAGAGTCACATAAATGAGGCTAAGTATCTCAAAAATAGTCATTCAACTCATTACAATATGTTTTCAATTCAAACCCAATTTGCATCATGTATTCATGTGGCCTAACAAGAGCACTTACTATCAAATTAGGGAATGGGTTCCACTTTATACTAACTACCTATGACTAATTTTCTCTTAAGATGGTCACCATCCATCTATCATAGAGAAAATTACTTAAACTATGACTTGTTATGAACTCTTGCTCCTAAAAAAATAAAAATTTTAATCCCTAAAAGTTTACCAATTAATTTTAGTCGGTTCAAAGAGACTATCCTCAGAAAAGGAATAAAAAACAAAAGTCGAGGAACCTAGAACAAAACAAATAATACTGACTGCAAATACTACTACCACTTTACAAGAATTACAAACGTACGAATTACTAACTATTACAAACTATAAAGAATTGAATGTCATAACATCACCATAATATCCATCAAAATAAAGTACATTACTATGATAGAAAATAAAAGAAAAGTATAAAAACACATGAAACTAATAAAAAAGCCTTTTTTCCACCTAACATTTAAGAACAAGCAATATCCCCAGTACAAACAAATTGAAAGAGCAAAAAAAAAATATAGGGTGAAAGAACTCCTTGGGCTCTACTCATCATCCTCATGCTTGCCATAATCAGCCTTAGACTTCAACTCTGAGTTAACATCAGTAACAATTGTCCTCTTGTCCTCATTAGTAGGTACATCATCATCTAGAAGCTCCTGAAAGTTAGTTCCAATGCAGCAAATAAACTTAGTATGCTCTCTCAGCGGGTAATCCTTCTTAAGCTTTTCCAACTCTGTATTTGTCCTGTGTCGACCTCTGTATATCATAGTCAAGTGTTACATGCCAAATATGAGATTGGTAAAGCTATGATCATGAGAATTCCACTCAATATGAGTTAATAGGACCCAAAATAAAACTCAAGCTATTTCACCTATGAAACATCAATGCCCCTCAAACTTTTAGGAAGCTTGTTATTGCGACCAAGCGCACATGCCAGTAAATGTGGTACACCAAGTAGTAAAATAGACTTTAAAATCTAAGTATCGATCGCACAGGGACTTATGTTAAGCAAATATCAAATTCTAATTCAAATATTAAGATTAATCAAGTGCTATGTAACCAAAGATTGTTTGAAAGTTATAAACTAAACAATGATATAAAGTAAAGGGTTGAACAATTATGGGGAAATACCAGGCTAAGGCACTAGGAACAATTATATTATACTATAAAATTCATTAGTTAGGTTGATTATCGTGGTTGTTGATTCATGGGGTTCATACTATGACTATGGCCTTTCGAACCTCTAGTATATTCTATATTAGCCCCACAACTACATCGTTGAGCAGGGATGCAAGAACTAAGTTAAATATGTTCATATTTCATCCTGTACTTGAACTAAATATAGCATATAGGTATATTTCTATCATAAATTAAAATTATAACTTTATTCCATCGGAAGATTACATTTCTATTCTATCTATCCTCTTGTTCCTCCTTCCAAGATCACAAGATGATTATACATGTATTCTAAGGGCCACAAATCCTTAAAATAGTGATAAAAAGGATAAATAAACAACCAAATGTGATAAACAACCAAACCAAATTAATTCATAACCATAATACTCATGTTCTTCTCCTTAACCCCGAAAAAGGGTATTTAGCCGCTTATGGACGTATTCATATTCACAATGATTGAATACATGTTAAAATCCATAAAAAAAAAAGTAATAGAATAAAAATCCTATTTGAAGTGTATCCATCCTCCTCTAAGTCCCAAGGTCGTCCAAGGTGTGTAACATAACAACAAAGTGTCCTATTTATACTTGGACTAAAGATGCCAATTTTGACATAGCAGCGTACCACAACCATATTGAGGTTCCTAGGGTCCATGGAATTCCATTATCATTGTGATCTTCTGTAATTAACTTCCTAGGATTCTGCCAAGGGAATGGAAAACTGGTGCCTAAGGTCTATGGCATGCCAATTACTCCAAAACGTCCACTTTTGGTCAAATCTTGTCCCATGTGCTTGTCCATCTATTACAAGCCTTTTGATGTTGTTTCCAATTGATTTAAATATTGTGTATCATCCATATATCATCATGATCAACTTACCAACAACCTATAGCGTCAAACACCAAGAATCAGAGATCAAAATAACAAATAATTCAATAAGATAAACTAGTAACTTAAGCTAAGAGTCCTAGTTTTATCCTTTAATATTTAACTTATTGTTTTTTCTCATGTATTGTTTCCCCGTAGGGTGATCCTATTCTCTTCGTGCATAAGAAATATGGTTCTCTCCTAATGTATATCAATTACCATCAATTGAACAAGGTCACAATCAATAATAAGTATCTTTTCCTAGGATTGATGACTTGTTCGACCAACTTCAGGGTGCCTAGTACTTCTTAAAGATAGACCTCAGATCTATCTATCATCAGCTTAGAGTCAGAAAATATGATATTCTGAAGGCAACCTTTAAAACTCGGTATGGTCACTTAAAATTTATAGTTATGTCTTTTGGACTAACGAATTCCCCTACAACTTTTATGGACCTAATGAACAAATTGTTCAAGTAATATCTGTATATGTTTTTCATAGTCTTCATAGATGACATTCTCGTATACTCTTGTAGTGAAGATGATCATGCAGACCTCCTGAGGATTGTTTTGTAGACCCTTAAGGATCACCAGTTATTTGCTAAGTTCAGCAAATGTGAATTTTGGTTGAGATCAGTAGCTTTCCTTGGTCACATTATGTCTACTGATAGTATTCGAGTTGATCCTCAAAAGACCAAAGTCATAAGAAACTGGTCTAGACCCATCTCCCCATTAGATATCAAAAGTTTTCTAGTCTTAGTCAGTTACTACAAATGGTTTGTTGAGGGGTTTTCATCTATTGCCTCTTCCATGTATCGACTGAATCAGAAGAAAGTTAACTTTTAGTGGACAGATTCCTACGAGAAGAGTTTTTAAGAGTTGAAGACCTGACTCACTTTCTCACTAGTGTTGACTCTACCCGAGGGTTCAGATGGCTTTATAGTTTATTGGGATGCTTCCAGGGTTTGTGTTGGAAGAGTGTTAAGGAAGAAAGGTAAGGTTATATCCTACATCTCTATAAAGCTTCAATGCCATGATAAGAATTACGCGACTCATGATCTCGAGTTTGCAGCAGTTGTTTTTTCATTAAAGATTTGGAGACATTTTTTATATGGGGTCCATGCGGATGTGTTTACTGATCACAAGAGTTTATAGTATGTGTTATCATAGAAAGACCTAAATCTTTGTCAGAAAAGAAGGCCCGAATTGTTGAAATACTATGACATGAGCGTGTTGTATCAACTAGGTAAGTCCAATATTCTGGCCGATGCCCTTAGCAGGTTGTCTATGATAAAGTGTCGCCTATGTTGAGAATGATAAAAATGAGTTAATTTGTGAGGTTTAGCAACTTTCCATATTGGGAGTTTGGTTGGTTGATTCGGCTGAAGGTAGCGTATGGGTTTAGAATGGTTCAAAATCTTCATTGGTTGCCGAAGTAAAGAAAAGGCAAGATAGAGATCCTATTTTGCTTAATTTAAAGGATAAAGTTAGGGACTAGAATGTTGAAGTTTTCTTCCAAGGGTGAGATGGTGTACTTCATTGTCAGGGCAGGCTATATGTTCTGAACGTGGATGGTTTGAGGCAGCAATGTTAGCAGAAGTTTATTGGTATGAAGAAAGATATTGCAAAATTCATGGCTAAGTGTCTGAATTATCAGTAGGTCAAGGTTGATCACTAGACACCTAGTGGTATTCTTCAGGAGTTCAGCATTCCCATTTGGAAGTGGGAAGTGGTGAATATGGATTTTGTTATAGGGTTACCTCATACGCGTCATCAACATGATTCAATTTGGGTCATTATGGATAGAATGACCAAGTCAGCCCATTTCTTACTGGTCCATACTTCTTATTCAGTCGAAGACTATGCTAGACTCTATCTCAGGGAATTAGTAAATTTATGTAGGGTTTCTTTGACAATCATTTTAGATAGAGGAACTTAGTTTACATCTTATTTTTGGAAGGCTTTTCAGAAGGGTCTTGGTACCCAAGTTCATCTCAGTATAGCTTTTCACCCGCAGACAGATGGTTAGGCAGAGAGGACCATTAAAACCTTAGAGGACATGTTGAGGGCTTGTGTTATCAATTTCAAGGGTAGTTGGGATGATCATTTACCTTTGATTGAGTTTTCCTACAATAACAACTGTCACTCCAGTATCTAGATGGCTCCATTTGGGGCTCTGTAAGGTAGGAAGTGTAGATCTCCTATTTGTTAGTTCTAGGTAGGTGAGGCTTCCTTGATAGGGCCGAATTTAGTATATGAGATGATGGAGAAACTTTAGTTGATTTGAGTAAGACTGAAGATAGTCCAAAATCGTCAGAAATCTTATGTAGATATGAGGAGGAGAGAGCTTGAATTTGATGTTTGTGATTTTATGTATTTGAAAATTTAACCCATGAAAGGGGTGAAGAGATTTGTTAAGAAAGAGAAGCTTAGTCCCCGCTATGTTGGCCGCTATAGGATTTTTAGCCATTTTGGGTAGGTAGCTTATGAGTTAAAGTTGCCTGCAGAGTTAGCATTAGTGCAACCAGTATTCCATGTATCTTTACTAAAGAAATGCATTGGTGATCCAAATTCAGTTGTTCTTTTAGAAAGTGTGGGCATGGAAGATAGCCTCTCCTATGAGGAAGTCTCGATTGAAATCCTTGACCGTTAGATCCGTATCTTGAGGAATAGGGAGGTTTCCTTCGTTAAAGTTCTATGGAGAAATTAGTCCGCTGATGGAGTTACATGGGAAGCAAAAATAGATATGCGAACCAAGTATTCCTATCTCTTCTTTACGAATTTAGATTCATATTAAGGTAATAGTTTCCTTAACACAATCCTCTAGCTTTCTATATCATCTATCTAATCATCCTCATGTCATAATTTGCATTCATGAATTTAGTTCAGTCCATGCATCATGTTTTCTGATTTCAAATATTTAATCATGATTAATCTCATAAGTATTCGGTGCATGATATCAGTCTTCTTAGTACTCCGAATCAGCTAGTTTCATTCAAGGAAGAATGATCCCGAGGTGAGATATTGTAATACTAAAGTTTTCATGTCCTAAACCTCCCAAAAGATAGTTCATGAGGTTAGATTTCCAACGCTTCAAGTCTTACCTCAATCTAATGTCATGGCAAATAGTTATGGAAAGTTTCCCTAAGGACCTAATACACTGCTATGACTACAACTCAGGTAATGAGTCATAACCACTAATGAAGATCCATCACGAGTGAATCGTAGTCACTCCAGGAAAGACCCTAAGTTTGATCCCAGTGGATACAACCAGACTTTATGACTTGTAATCAGTGGTTATGAGTTGTAGGGAGGGACTCGTAGGCTGATCAGTAAAGGACCCAAGACTCAAGATTCAGATAATGCCTTCACCTTATGACTTGTAGTCACTCATGACGATTCATAAGGGGGAAATCATAATCAGACTAGAAAAGGACCTTAGACCCTAGATTCCAGCTTACGACTCAATCTATGACTCGTATCAGTCCTATCGAGTCGTAAGGTTAGTCGTAATATTTGGGAACATATTTTCCTGCATATTTGTCTAGGACTTTTTTGTGTTTTCACACTCCTTCTAAATCCGAACCTACAACGCTTAGGCTTCGGGGGGGGGGGCATAAAAGACCTAAAACCCCCAATTCCATCATTTATTTTAATTTCACCCAAAGAAAAGCAAGAAGAGTTGTTTCTTTTTGCCACAAGAGCAAATTAGTGTTCATCAAGAAAGTCTAATTCTCATGAAGATTCATCCAAGTTTCTACACTCATATATGTGGGATATTCATAAGTGGGTCCCTTCCACCCATTGAGTCCCAATAAACTCTCTAAACTTTCAAGTGTAAAACTGTTTTCTCTTTTATGGGGTTCCAAGTTAACCATGAATTTTATAATCTCCTCGCAATTGTTTTGATTCTAAACCATGAAAATGTATTTCCTCATGAAAATTGTGTTTCCATATATTTGATAATGCAAATGTCTACTCCATGCATAATTATTGAAATATTGGGTGTTAATCATGTTTTTTCCTCTACTATGGATTGTTCAATTCTGAATGAGCTAGTACTGGTGGGTTATGAACACCCGATACCTACAAAAAACATATATTTTACAGTTTTCTGGGTACGAGTCATTTAGATTATGCTTGTATGGTTAAATTCAAAATATTTTTATAATGAGCACTTATCAGTACCCGATTATGTTAAATTTAATATCAACACCATGGATGGTGTCTCTTCCATCAGTTAGGCATAATTTGTTAGTAGCCATACCTAAATTCCAAACCAACAGTGCCACCTTAGATTATGAGGCGTCCTCCTTCAGTAGAGGAATGACACCCTCGTCCTTCGAGACATCAGTTTAGTAGATCCACACTATCCAGTCTTGGTACCCCTGGCAACGTACCAACACCTCTTCAACTGGGGTTACAGGTTGGACCCCAATTGAGCATGACCAAGTATCCAGTCTAATAGTTAATCAGTTTTAAATATTATTTCAATATCTTCTTTACTTGGTATTGCATTCATTTTACATTTTCATGCATTTATGCTCAGTCTACGTGTATTTTAGTTAGTTCTTATCTCGTATACTAGTATATTCAAAGTACTCACCACATAATCTCTTTTGCGCTATATTGATTTTATAATATAGGTTTGGATGCTCAATTCCCATATTACATGTAGTCTGTTCCTGTATCTCTCAGCTGCAGCATTGGTGAGTCCTCATCAGTCAAGGACTAGTCATATTATTTATCATGCTTTCTAGTATTTCAGTTTATGTTATTTCAGCAGTTAGAGTTAGTTGGGGACATGTCCCAAGAACTCGTTATGTTTAGAGGCTTTTAGACAGTCGGTTATATTTTTCAGTGATGTGTTTTAGATCCCTTTGATATGGATTCGATTATTCAGATATTTCATTAAATGACTTCTGCACAATATTTTTATTATCTTCCTTCCAGTAATTACAGCTTGTGAAAGTTCATGGGATAGCTTGGGGTCACTTATGGCCTTAAGCACCATGTTACGACTAGGGGGTAGTCTGGGGTCGTGACAGTATCAACTTGTTGTCATTGGGTTTCCTACAAGATTGCCAATACTGAAAATTAGTGAATTTCAATAGATGGTTAGCCTCATATACACCATTATTTCATCATAGTGTTCTTAAATTTGGATGTAAATAAGTGGCAAATTTGCCACTCATCAAGATGCACAACCCCCTTTAAGCCAAAATTAAAACCATATAGCACATAATTCCAACTATTAATGTGAGAGTCATTCATTAAGGCATTTACCACTTGGTATCGTCATACCAATTCTCTTGAAAGCTAAATTAAACATGCCCATCCAATTCACACAACCAAATTGAACTTCCAAGTTCCATTAAAATCAAACTATGGCCACCAAGTCCATCTAAGTTCATTTTTATATCCAATTATCCATACATGCATTGCATTGGGTTCAAAAGCAAGTTAAGCCATACGATTTTCCATAATAGAAATTAAATTCCCAAAGTGGATTGAGTTTCATGCAATTCCAGGCCAAAATTAATCAAATTAGGGAAACCAGTGTGTCCAATTCCAACCATTTAAATAATTTACCAATTTAGTCCTAACAAAATTAATTTAAAGCATGAATAATCAATTCAAAACATGGGACAAGTAATTCAATCAATAACAACCAAAACCCCTTAATCCGATTTCAAAACCCACGATTTAAATCACATGAAAATCCATCAAATCAAGGCCACATTATAGAATTAAAGTTTAGGGAAAAGAAACATGCCTGAAACAACAAGAATTTGAACTCAATTTGAAGTTTGGAGCCTAGATGATGAATTCTCTATGAAACCCTTATGCTCTCTTGGTTGGAGAGTTCAAGAAGATTAAAGTAGAGTTTGATCTTTTAAAATTGAAGGAAAGGGGTCACTTTTATGTTTATAAGTCATGGAAAGGGTGATAATACCCATAAGCCCCTCACCCCAAGTGAAAAAACAAAACTAGATGAAATTTGCACCTAGGCATGACACGCCATTATTGTGGAGATTATCTTCCATGCCATGCTATTATTGTGGAGGGTAACCTCTGTGAAACAGTGATATTGTGGATCCTCACTGCCTCGGGGCCCCAAAATGACCCCTAACCCCTTTAAAAAATTTCAATTTTTTTCTGAATTACCCTTTTAACATTCCTAAACATATTTCAAGTCAAAAATTGATATTATGAAGAGGGAAGGGTCAAATAAAATGATCAAAATATTTTGAGTTCATACATCATCTCCCCCTTAGGGTCATTCATCCCCGAATGATGAGTTAGAACATCTTTTAGCACGAGAATAGCAAGAATACACCAGAATTAAATAGCAAACTCAAAAAGTAACAAGAGGAAAACAAAACGCATACCTTAAGAACTTTCATCCAACCCGGGGAACAAGAATTGGTATTTAGCCTTTATATCTTACTCAGCTTCCCATGTAGCCTCTTTTACCTTTTGATTTCTCCAAAGGACTTTCATTGAAGTTACATCCTT
This sequence comes from Capsicum annuum, assembly GCF_002878395.1. Taxonomy (NCBI): domain Eukaryota; kingdom Viridiplantae; phylum Streptophyta; class Magnoliopsida; order Solanales; family Solanaceae; genus Capsicum; species Capsicum annuum. The sequence continues at coordinate 55,611,242 of NC_061115.1, forward strand.
GGTCCTCAATCTATGAACTTGCCTATACAATATCTCAATTAGCACTTCCTCATAAAAGTAAGGAATCTGTCACACCAACATCCTCAACTAGCACTATCAAGGAATGATCTCCCACATATTTTTTTAGCATAGACAAATGAAACACGGGATGAATAGAACCTAAACTCACCGGTGAATCCAAATCATATGCTACATTCCTAATACTCCTCAAAATTTAATATGGACCAACATAACGGGGACTGAGTTTTCCCTTCTTCCCAAACCCCTTGACTCTTTTCATAGGAGATACTTTCAACAATACCTAATCATTCACTTTGAATTCCAATTCTCTTAGCCTCACATCCGTAAGACCTTTGGCAACTCTGAAAAGTCTTAAGTCTTTCTATAATCACTTTAACCGTCTCCATGAATTGGTGAACCAAGTCAGGACCAAACAACTATGTCTTACCAACCTCAAACCATCTAATAGGATAAAATGAACTCCCAAGTTAGCCAACTTGTGAATATCCTTCATTAATCCTCTTTTCTCCTCATCAACATAGGATAAAATCCCCATAGATAACATGCTAATAGCATCAACAACAATATTAGCTTTGCCAAGATGTTAGTGAAGGCTCATGTCGTAATCTTTAAGCAATTCAAGCCATCTCCTATGTCTCAGATTCAATTCCCTTTGAGTAAACACATATTGTAAGCTCTAACAATCTGAATAGATATCTATATACACCTCATACAGATAATGACATCAAATCTTAAAAGCAAAAACCACAACTGCCAACTCCAAGTCATGAGTCTAATAGTTTCTCTTATAAGCCTTAAACTGCCTAGAAGCATAGGCAACAAGCTTACCATGCTGCATCAAAACACAGCCCAGACCCATAGGAACACATCATAAAACATAAAAAAAATCATCAGTACCCTCGAGTAGGATCAAAACTGGTGCAAAAGTCAACCTATCCTTCAATTTCTCAAAGCTACCCTCACAAACATCGGTCGACAAGAACTTCACCTTCTTCGGAGTCAACTTCTTCTACAGAGTAGAATAGAAGAAAAAATCTCCATAAAACTCCTATAATACCCAGCCAAGAAGCTCCTAATGTGGGTTGGAGTCGTGGGACTAGGCCCCTTTTTAACTGCTTCAAATTTTTGTGGATCCACCTTGATCCTCTTACTAGAAACAATATGCCCAAGAAAAGTCACAGTATTCAGCCAAAACTCACACTTAGAAAATTTAGCATATAGCTTCCTATCCTTAAGTGTTTGCAATACAACTCAGAGGTGATTGGCATGATCCTCTACACTCTTAGAATCCAAGATATAATCAATAAAGACTATTACAAAAAATCCAAAAACTGCATGAAAATTAAATTCATAAGATCTATGAATGAAGCCAGAGAATTAGTCAACCCAAATAACATAACCAAAAACTCATAGTGACCATACTGGGTTTGAAAAGTAGTCTTGGGAATATCAACCTCCCTAATTTTCAGCTGATGATAACCCAAACAAAGATAAATCTTACAAGAACATCTAGCACCCTAAAGTTGATAAAAAAGGCCATCAATCCTAGGAATAGGGTACTTGTTCTTCACTATTTCCAAATTTAACTAACGATAATCTATACACATCCGAAGAGACCCATCTTTTTTTCACACTAAAAGCATAGAAGCACCCCACAGTGAAATACTATGATGAATGAACCCTTTATCAAGAAGGTCTTTTAATTACTTCTTTAGGTTTTTTAATTCGGCCGAATTTACTCTATAATGAGGAATAGAAATAGGACGAGTATCTAGTAGAAGATCAATCACAAAATCTATTTTCCTATCGAGAGAAACTCCCAGAAGATCATTGGAAAATACTTCAAGAAACTCATTAACTACAAGGATAAATTACAATGAATGACTCTTAGAGTCAGAATCCTTAACCCGAACTAGATGATAGATAAATCCTTTTGATATCATTTTCTGAGCTCTAAAATAAGAGATAAACCTTCCTTTGGGTACTATTGAACTCCAATTCCATTCTAATACCAGCTTATTAGGAAAGTGAAAACTGGACTTTTGGGTCCTACAATCCCGAGAAGCATAGCACTAGTGAAGTAAATCCATCCCCAAGATAACATCAAAATTTACCATAACCAACTCTATCAAATCCACCAATGTCTCTCTATGAATGATAGACACCAAAAAACTCTTATAGATTTTTCTAGCAACAATAGAATAACCCACCAGAGTAGACACAAAAAATGAATCAAAAATACTTGCTGGACCATACCAAAATGCATAGATATATATGGGGTAACATAAGAAAGGGTAGACCCCAGTTCAAGAAAATAATACACATCACGAGAGAAGAGCTGTAATATACCAAAAACAACCTCAGGAGATGCCTTAGATTCTTAAAGGATGGCAAGAGCATAAAGATGATTCCAACCAGTGCTAGTACCAGAAGTAGCACCCTTTGGTGCAGGAGTTGAGGATGTGGCAATCAAAACCTTATTAGCTCGAGTGGCAGCCTTAACTAGAGGATAATCTCATTGTATGTAATCCAGCTAACCATAATTATAACACTGATTCATCCCCTCCTGACATGACCCAAATCGGAGCCTTATCGTAATTAGTATCCAAAGTCCAACTAGGATCGAGGACCACCCCCATTACCCAACCCAACCTTCAAACATGTACCTTAAATTGGATAAATTCCAAATATGTAACAAGATAGCATTTTGAACAATATCGGACTCTGGGATAGGTCCATAACCATGACTAACCCTAGCAAGTCCAACCATCCAATACCCAACCAATAACTATGCCAAAATCAAAACAATAACCAAGTACGAGTCCATAATATAATAGGATGGAACAATCATAACCATAGTTAAATGGTATCAACCATAATACTAATGCCAAGGCTGACACTAATACCGACACCGCCTAAACCAACCTATAGTAGTCCCACAAAGCCTCAAACTAAAAGTAAAATAATATCCAGTCAGTACATGCCCACGACCATAGCCAAAACCATAGCCTATATAATGAACAAAGTATGTAAAAACATGCATCACATAAAATGAAGCCTTCTGGAATATGGAACCTCACCACTTTAATCTAACCGAGATGATCCCAAATTCGATCACTGAGAAGAAGGAGTAGAATGGTCGGTTCCTGTATTACGTTATAATACAGCCGCCCTAAGACAGGTTAGCGGGTGAGCGCTAACATGCACTCAGGATAAGGATACAATAATGCCAGCCTTTAAAACCAAGTAAACTAACTATATTCATTCAAAACCATACATACATATATATAATTATGTTAGGAAAGAGGACCGGGTTAAGCCTGCCTTTAAAACCATTAACCTGGGTATGTGTAGCTTAGTCATCCTAGAACTACCCACAGGTTATATGGGTCCAGTGTACCCCCTGAACGGGACCCGATGCGTGTAGCCACATGAACTAGAGATACCATAGGAGTAGGGGATTCCCGAGTGCCTTTCACTCTCTATGATATATATGTACAAGTGTACTTAGGGGATTTCGGTGTACCCTGTAAGTGTCATATATGGTCTCTATGACCAATCCTCATGTTGGCAAACATGAGTTTCCAGTGTCCGTCCATTGGACTTACACCTTCAAGGTTAGCTATCACACCCCGCCATTATTGCCCAATTAAAATTATTACCACACAACCAGAACACAATTTCTTTTATTATTGACCAAGGCTATAAGTAGTGGTATCATCATACCGACTATAGCTTGCAAGCAATGTCCTTAGCCATCTTTTTTAAGAAGAAGGGATCCCCATGTACCCATAGGTTACATTATTAAGTTGACTTGGGGGAATCCTATGTACCCAATAAGTGATCATTATTATGTTTGCTTGGGGGATTCCCTTGTACCCCACAAGACATTCAATTAGACCAACCATAACCACTAAGACCTTACCATTTAACCATTCCAATCCATTTAAACAATTTATGCCATTTAGGGTTTTATTTCCAAGTTATACCATGCATAGTTCAATATTGTCCAATAATTTAACCAATAACATTCTCAAAGGCATTTTATCAACCAAGTTGGGGGGTATAGTGTTTCCAAAACCACGTCCATGTACCAATTAACCATTCCCCTACAACCAAATGTTCAATCCTCCATAGTAATATGAAAACCATAAGTAAAAGACATGGGAAAACTATAACCAACCATTGAAACCAAATCCATACAACATTTATGCCATGAAAATAATTCATAAAACATACTTTGAGTTGGAACTATCAACGAGGGAGCAGTAACATGCCTTAGATTATGAAAATGATGTAGAGAAATCACCCTTGTAAGCCCCAAATTGATCCTATTAATAAAACCCTAGCCTTTCTTGACCCAAGAGCCTTGAGAGTATTTGAGAGTATTTTAAGAGAGTTTAAGTTATTGCAAATAAGTTAAACGATGTTTAAGAGTGTAATAAGTCATGGGGCGGTACGAGGTTAAGAGAGGAAATGTCTAGATTTCCCCAACTTAAACTGCTTAAAATTTCCATAGAATGGTACGACCTCCTCACCCCAATCATACCCTAGGGTACGAGTGGTACCCTTAACTCCTATCCTAGGCCTCCCCTTGGACCCCAACACTGTCCAACATACAAACTCCTAAGACAAGCCATACCCAACCATACGACTAGTACCATAAAACCGCACCTTAGGGAAAATAGAATCACCTAGACTAAACTTAAGGTAACATACGACTGATACCTTACCATTAGTACCCTAAGGTATGACTAGTTTGATCCAACCGTACCTTGGACAGAAACCAACCAACCTACATTGGTTACTATACAACAATGATCCACTAAATCGTACCATATAATACGACTAGTACCCAAGTCGTATGATGTACAGAAGGAAAAAATAGAGAAATTTTCTAAGGGTGTAAACCTAGGGTGTTTCAGTCTCCCCCACTAGGATCATTCATCCTCGAATGACAGACAAGGTAGTACAATCATGAAATACACACAAACATAACCATTCCAACCTTTAACTAATTTAGAAAACAAAGATGAAAGGAAATCCAGAACATATATTTTCTGCATGAATAGCCAGAGGAGAAAAAAAATGTAGATACTTGGACTTTATGTCCTTTTTCGCTTCCCAAGTAGCTTTTTCCACCTTGTGGTTCCTCCATAGAACCTTAATCGAATCTACATTCTTAGTCTGGAACTGAGAAACCTACCAATCCAAGATCTCAATCGGTATCTCTTTATACGATAGAGAATTCGAGATACCCAATCCTTCCAAAGGAACAACCGATGAAGGATCACCTATACACTTTATCAACATAGAGACATGGAATACCAGGTGAATGGAGCTCAAAATGGAAGGAAACTCTAATTCATATGCAATATTACTAACCCTTCGCAAAACCACAAAGGACCAACATACCAGGGACTGAGCTTTCCCTTTTTCACAAACTGCATTACTCTCTTCATAGGAGACATATTTAGGAACACCTTATCCCAAACCTCAAACTCTGAGTCCCTACACCTTACATTTGTATATGACTTTTTGTGACATTGGGCAGCCTCAAGACTGTCCCTAATCGTATTTATATTCTCTATAGCTTGATAAACTAAATTTGGGCCAAACATATCTGCCTCACCAAGCCCGAACCACTCAATAGGATATTTATACCTTTTACCATACATACCTCAAAAGGGGCCATCCCAATGCTAGAATGATAGCTATTGTTATAACCAAACTCAACAACAGGTATATGCTCATCCTAGTTACCACCATAATCAATCATACATGCACGAAGCATATCTTTCAGTGTCTAAATAGTCCTTTCTGCTTGCCCATTCATCTGCGGGCAAAAAGCAATACTCAGACTAACCTTAGTACCTAAACTCTTCTGAAATGACTGCTAAAAGTGAGATAAAGATTACGTACCACAATTGGATATAATCAAAATAGGTACCCCATGCAGCTTCACAATATCATGAAGATACAACCTCGCATAATACTTAGCTGAAAAGTTAGTCCTCACTGCAAGAAGTGAGCCAACTTTGTCATTATATCTATGATGACCCATACCAAATCAAATTGGTTCTGAGATCAAGGAAAATTGGTAACAAAATCTATGTTGATCACTTCCCATTTCCATTCAGGCAATTCAATTTCTTGATACAAGCCTCCAAGCCTCATGCGCTTAACTTTCACTTGTTGACACACCAAACATTCGGCCATAAAATTAGCTGCATTTTTCTTCAGACCATTCTACCAATACATCTCCTTGAGATTACAATATATTTTTGTTGAACTGGGATGAAAAACATAGCATAATTCATGTGGCTCGATCAATACTTTCTCTCATAAACCATCAATGTTAGGAATGCATAAGCTCTTCTAGTACCGCAAGGTATCATCACCAATGATCTTAAATACCATTACCTTTTTCCCACCAACATCACCCTTGATTTTTGTTAAGTGGGATCTAGCATTTGCTTCTCCTTGATCTTTGCTCCAAGAGATAATCGAACCACTTTCTGTACCAACACACCACTATTCTCGAAGTCTAAAAGGTGAACACCAAGATTTAACAAATGATGAATATCCTTCACTAACTCCTGCCTCTCCTTATCCACATGGGCTAAACTCCCAATGGACAACCTTCCAAGAGAATTAACAACAACATTAGCCTTACTTGGATGATAGTGAAGACTCATATTTGAGTCCTGGAGAAGCTCAAGCCATATCCTTTAACTGAGGTTAAGCTTTTTCTGAGTAAACACATACTACAGACTCTTATGATCCAAGAAGATGTCCACGTGCACTCCATATAAATAGTGCTGCTAGATTTTCAATACAAACACCATAACTAATAATTCCAGATCAAGAGTTAGATAATTCCTCTCATGCACCTTTAACTGCCTAAAAACATAGGCAACTACCTTACGATACTGCATCAAAACACAGCTAAATCCCACTCAGGATGTTTCACAGTAAACCACAAACCCTTTATTGCCTTCAGGGAAGGTCAAAACTGGAGCCGAAGTTAGCTTATTCTTTATCTTCTCAAAACTACCCTTACAAGCATCTGACCAAGAGAACTTTATCTTCTTCTAAGTCAACTTGTCTAATGAGGTAGATATCATCAAAAGACTCTTCACAAATCTCCTATAATACCCAACCAAACCTAAGAAGCTCTAAATGTCAGTTGGAGTCATGAGCTTAGGCTACTTCTTAACCACCACCACTTTTTGTAGATCCATTATGATCCCCTAACTAGAAAAAATATGACCTAGAAAAGTTACAACATTCAACCAAAATTCACATTTCAAGAAGTTGGCATACAACTACTGCTCTTTTATGGTCTGCAAGACCATATAGAGGTGATTGGCATGATCTACCTCACTCTTAGAGTACACCAAAATGTCATCAATAAACACAATGACAAATAAATCCATAAACAGACAGAATACCCTATTCATCAAATCTATAAATATAGTTTGGGCATTGGTCAAGCCAAATGACATAACCAAGAACTCTAAGTTCCCATACCAGGTACAGAATGCTATCTTAGGGATATCCACCTCGCTAAGCTAGAGCTGATGATACCTAGATCGAAGGTCTATCTTTGAAAAGAATTTGACACCTTACAACTGATCAAACAAGTCATCTATTCTAGGAAGAGGATACTTGTTCTTAATTGTCTCCTTATTAAACTTTTGATAATCAATACATATACGAAGGGAACCATTCCTTTTTACGCACAAATAACACTAGTGCACCCCATAGAGACACACTAGGATGGATGAAACCCTTATCCAAAAGATTCTTAAGTTGCTCTTTGAGTTTCTTCCACTTAGTCAGAGCCATTCTATAAGGAGGAATAGATATTGGACGAGTGTCTGAAACCAAATCAATCCCAAACTCAATCTCCCTATCTAGAGGAATATCATGAAAATCATCCGAAAAGAGCTCAGGAAACTCATTCACCACCAAAACCAAATGCAATAAATGACCTTCCGAGTTAGAGTCTTTAACCCAGAACAAATGATAGAGACACCCTTTTAGAGATAAACCTCCAAGCTCTAAGATATGATATAAACTTCTCCTTAGGAGCTCATAAACCATCCTCCCTTTCAATAACCGATTCACCAAGAAACTTAAAAACAAACTTATGGTCCGATAATCTAAGGATGTATAGCACGAGTGTAACCAATCCATCCCTAGAATGACATCAAAATCCACCATATCTACTTTGAAAAAATCCACCAAAGTCTCCTTAATACCAATAGAGTATAGACTCTTTTTTCAACCATAGAGTTACCTACTGAGGTAGAAATAAAAAAAGGGTCCAAAACAACCTCGGGACCAAAACCAAAATACACAACCACAAATAGGGTCACATAAGAGAAACGTCATGGGAAAGAGTTGTAACGTACCAGTAACGACATTAGAAAATGCCTCAGACTTCTAACAGGATGTAAGAGCATATAACCTATTTTGGCTTGTGCCGACACCAAAAGTAGAAATGTATGGAGAAGTATTACCCCTAGGTACAGGAGCAGAAGGAGATCCAACCAAAACCTTGTTCACTCCTGAGGCAACCTTACCAATCATACAATTTCTGAGAATGTGGCCTAGCTAACCAAATTTGAAGCACCTATCCCTTCCCTCATCATAGAAGCCCCAATGCAACCAACCACAGAACCTGTAAGGAAGACATAATGAGGCTAACTGAGCCCCACTATTCTAAAATTGGGCACCCTATTCCTTAAAGTTATTGCCATCCCACCGATGCTTGTCACCCGACTTCTTCGGTTAAGGAGGAATAACTATGGAGAAAGAATCAGAACTCCCCTACTCCTTCTTTAGCCACTTACCACCATCCCTACCACCTTATTGTTGATCACCACCGTGCTCAGAGAATCTAAACTTCTTACCTTTCCTTTCACCTACCTTAACCTGCTTTCTCTTTTTCTACTCCACCTATTGCATATGAAAAATAAACATAGAGATATCTATGTCTTTGATCAGGAATACATTCTTGCTTTAAAGGATAAATTCATGAGATAGTACTGAAGCAAACTATCTCATCCTGTCCCTCATATCTGACACTATTTTTAAAGCATACCTAGCCAACTGGTGAAATTTCAAGGCATACTCCTTAACTGATATCTTTCCCTATTTCAGATGAGCAAATTCCCCTACTTTTGCTTCTCTCAACTACTTAGGAAAAAAGCAACCCAAAAAAGTATTAGATAAAGTCTCCCATAGAGATGACTCATCAACCTCACCCCTTGCCTGATCCCATTCCACGCACCACTAGTACGCCACATTCTTTAGCTGATAGGAAGAAAAATTCACCCCTTCCATATTTATGGCCTACATAACCTTGAAGATTTTTTCTATCTAATCTAAAAAACCCTGAGGATCCTCCTCCACCTTTACACAAGTAAAAGTTGGAGGACTCAACCTTATAAACTGGCAAACCCTTGTGGCCTCAAAAGATGCAAACAAGATGCACCATGCACAGCCTAAAAAGCTACCAACTGAACAATCACCTGGATGGACTAATACAACTTTGCATTCATTGTTTCTTCTTGAAGAGCCTGGAGAGGACTAGGAGGAACCGGTGGAAGTCTAGAAATATCGGGGATAGGACCCCTAGACCGAGTATGGATCCTATAAGAAGAGCGTGTCCTATTAACATCATCCCCATTTATAAAAGAGGAGTTTTTATGTGAATTAGATCATTGAGGCATTATCTAAAAGGTGAACAAATAGGAATTAGAAGAATTGAAGGCCTTAGACTCCAAGCTTGAAAATAGAACACAAAGAAAAAGAAATAGTTCCTAAATGCTTTGTAGCCTCTCTTTTATGAGTGTGGCATACTACATACCCTTAAAAGAGACTCTACTTGACACGAATTTGTGGACTCCCCAATTGACCATAAATCTAAAGATCTGATAGCAACTTTACATAACCTAAACCAGGGCCTTATCATAATGGGCATCCCAAGTCCAACCAGGACCAGGAACCACCCCCATTACCCAACCCAACCTCTAAACACATACCTTGAGTTAGATGAATTTCAAACATATAACAAGATAGCATTTTGCATAATATTAAACTCTAGGATTGGTCCATAATCATGACCAACCCAAGCAAGTCAAACCATCTAATGCCTAATCAATAGTCATACCACAACTAAAATAATAACCAAGTATGAGTCCATAACATAATCGGATAGAACAATCATAAATACAGTCAAATGATATCAACAATAATATTAATACGAAGGCTAACACTAATACTAACATCGCCCATACCAACCCATAGTAGTCCCACAAAGCCTCTAACCAAAAGTAAAAAAATATCCAATCGGGACATACCCTCGACCATAGTCAAAACCAAAGTGTATATAATGACTAAAGTAATTAAAAAATCCATGATATTAAATGGAATTTTTTGGAATATGAAAGCTTACCACCTCAATCCAATTGAGTTGATCCCGAATCAGATCACTGAGCAGTAGGAGTAGAATAGTCGATTCCTGCATTGTGTGGGGATACAACCACCTAAACATGGGTTAGTGGGTAAACGCTTGCATGAAATCAGGATAGGGATAAAATAATGCCAACCTTTAAAACCAGGTAAACCAACCATATGCATTCACAACCATACATACATATATATAACTATGTTAGGAAAGAAGATCAGGTTTAGCATGCCTTTAAAACCATTAACTAGGGTATGTGTAGCTTAACCGTCCTAGAACTACCCACGAGCTATAAAGGTCCAGTGTAACCCCTGAACGGGCCCCAATGTATGTAAGCGTATGAACTAGAGATACCATAGGAGCAGGGGATTCCTGAGAACCCTTCACTCTCCATGATACATATGTAAAAGTGTACTTAGGGGATTCTTGTGTACCTCATAAGTATCATATATGGTCTCCATAACCAATCCTCATGTCGGCAAACATGAGTTTCCAGTGTCCGTCCATTGGACTCACAGCGCCACCATTATTGCACAATTAAAACTATTACCACACAACCAAACCACTATTCCATTTATTATTAACCAAGTCTATAAGTAGTGGTATCGTCATACCAACTATAGCTTACAAGAAATGTCCTTAACAATCTCTTTTATGAAGAAAGGATTCCCATGTACCCATAGATTACATTATTAAGTTGACTTAGGGAAATCCCATGTACCCTACAAGTATTCATTATTATGTTTTCTTGGGGGATTCCCTTGTGACCCACAAGACTTTCAATTAGACCAACCATAACCACCAAGACCTTACTATTTAACTATTACAATCCATTTAAATCATTTATACCATTTAGGCTTTTATTACCAAGTTATACCATGCATAGATTAATTAAAGTTCAACAATTTAACCAAAAACATTCTCATTGGTATTTAATCAAACAAGTTGGGGGCATAGTGTTTCCAAAGCCAAGACCATGTACCAATTAACCATTCCCATGCAACCAAATATTTAAACCACCATAATAATATCAAAACCATAAGTAAAAGACATGGGAAAACCATAACCAACCATTGTAACCAAAACCCACCAACATATATTTGAAAACCCAAAACTATATAATGTTTATGCCATAAAAACAATTCATAAAACATGCCTTTAGTTAAAACTAACAATTAGGGAGGAGTAACATGCATTAGATTATAAAGATGATAGAGATAAATCATCCTTATAAGCCCCAAACTGATCCTATTGATGAAACCATAGCCTTTCTTGAACCAAGAGCCTTGAGAGAATTTGAGAGTGTTTTAAGCAAGTTTGAGTGATTGCAAATAGGTTAAATGACCTCCCAAGAGTGTTATAAGCCGTGGGGCCTTAAGAGGTTAAGAGGGGAAATATCTAGATTGCCCTAACTTAACCTACTTAAGATTCCCACAGAATGGTATGACCACCCCACCCTAATTGTACCCTATGGTATGAGTGGTGCCCTTAACTCGTACCGTAAACCTCCCATTAGACCCCAACACTATCCAACATATGACCTCCAAAGTATAGCTAGTACCATGAAACTGTACCCTAGGTAGAATAGAATCACCTAGACTAAATTTAGGGCAATATACGACTGACACCTTACCACTAGTACCCAAAGTTATGACTAGTATGATTCAACCGTACCTTGGACAGAAATCAACAAACCTATATTGGTTACCATATGACCATGATCCATCACACCATACCATATCATACGACTAGTATGCCAAGTCGTATGATGTCTAGTAGCCAAAAATGGAGAAATTTTCTAAGGGTCAAAACCTAGGGTGTTTCACCTTCTCACAATAACCATAAGGACGATACCCATAAAAATTGCAAGGAAGATAAGGTGCGGCTGACTGAGCTCCAGTAGCCTGAGACTAGGCACCATGAGCCTTAGGACTACTGTTAGCTTCAAAACAATGATTGTATGATGGTTATGATAAGGAGGGCTAGCCATCGAATAAGAATTGCCCCAGTTCTTTTTCTTGGTCCACTTTTTACTATCTTTCCAACTATTCTATTGACTCCTACCTGCTCTAAATATCTAAACTTTTAATTTTACCTCTCCTTAATCTCTGCCTATTTCTTTTTCTTATCCTCTACCTACTGCATATAAACTATAAGTCTAGAGATGTCCATATCATTATTCAACATTGTAGCCTTACACTCCAATACTAAGTCACAAGACAAACCAGAAGCAAACTTTCTCATCTTATATCTTTGGCTAGACACTAACTCTGGAGCATAATGAGCCAATTGCTAAAATTTCAAGGTGTACTCTTTCACACTCATCTTCCCCTACTTTAGATTCATAAACTCCTCAGCCTTTGCTTTTCTTAACTATAAGGAAAAAATGATCAGGAAAGGCACTTAGAAAATCATCCTATAATGTCGGCTCTGTATTTTCATCCCTCAACTGCACCCACTCCTCATACCACTGATAAGCTACATCTTTTAGCTGATATGTAACAAACTCTACACCTTAAGAAATAGTATCATGCATCACTCTAAAATTCTTTTCTATCTCATCAACAAAACATTGAGGATCCTTCTCAACCTTAGAGCCTATAAATACTGGGGGATTCAGTTGAGTAAGCAAATAAATAGACTGATGGAAATCCACATTAGAGATATCCCCCTAAGGTGGATGATCATATGTGTCACCAATATCTGAAGCCCAAAGAGGACTAGTAGGGATAGGTAGGATGCCACGTGGAGTATCACAATCAAAAGCGGGGACCCTAGACAGGTATGTACTATGTAAACAAGGTGAGTCCCCTCCATATTCTCCTTAGGTAGGATAGAGTTCCTAGCAGAGTTTCTCCGAATGTCATATTATCTGGGAGGCATGATCTAAAATATAAGAAAGCTAGGGGTTAGAGAAATTTCATAACACTAGACTCAATAGCCCAAAATAAAAAAAAAGAAAGGGAAACATTCCTAAATGCCTTATAGCCTTCCTCTTATAAGTGTGGTGCGCTACACATCCATAAAAGGGACTCTACTCTACAAGGATTTGTGGACACCCAATGACCCTAAACCATGCTCTGATACCAAGCTTATCACAATCCAAACCAGGGCCTGTCCGTGACGGGTATCTCAAGCCCACCATGGACCGGAGGCCACACCCATCAAGCATAATAATAATAACAACGATGCAGAAGCTAATTAAACAATAATAAATAATGAATAGATAACTCTATGAAAATAATGAGTTAATCAATAACCAACCAACTTACATCTGTCCATAATAGCCTCTAAAGCCAGAATAGTATCTGAGTTTGGACATGCCCCTAACTATGATCAAAAGAATCCAAAGTACTATGAAAGCAAAGAGAGTGGTAAAATGACAAAGCCTTCCAAATGATAGAGGTTCACCACTTCACAACAACTCAACGAACGTGCTAATCTACCTAACAATGCATATGAGCAACATAATTATCTTTGGAATCTATATCATATAATGATGTAGCATCCTAGAATGATTAGTGGGACAAGCACGAGTATGTAACTCAGGGAAAGTGAAAACATAATGCCATGTCCAAAATTAGTCAGAACTACATGCACATATTCATATATACAAATATAAGTTGTCGGGATAGAAAAAAGGTCAAGAACATGAGTTTTTAAAACCTTTAACCTAGACTATGTAGCTCTATCCATCCTAAGGGTACCTACGGGCTATATGGGTTCATCTTGCCTAGATGAAAGGGCCCCAGTACATGTTAGCCACATGAACCATGAAAATTTATGGAAGGGACAAAGCCACCGAGGCTCCAATTATTCCAATATATATATAATGTGTGAACTATGGACACGGTCATTAATACCCCCATGTTGAAAAATATGGTTTCCAGTTTTTAGCTCCTTCAGACTTATACCTTCATAGTGAGCTACACAACCCCATTTAAGCCTAAATTAAAACCATTTAGCACATAATTGCAACCATTAACCTAAGAGTCATTCATTAAGGCATTTATCACTTGGTATCGTCATGCCAATACGCTTGCAAGCTAAATTAAACATTCCCATCTAATTCACATAACCAAATTGGACTCTGAAGTTCCATTAAAATCAAACCATGGCCACCAAGGCCATCCAAATCCGTCTTTATATGCAATTATCCATTAATACAATGCATTGGGTTCAAAATCAAGTTTAACCATGTAATTTTCCATAATAAAAATCAAATTCACAAAGTGCATTAAGGTTCATGCAATTCCAAGCCAAAATTAATCTAATTTTGGGGAAACTCACATTCCCCATTCTAACCATTTAAATAATGTACCAATTCAGTCCCCAAAATATTAATTTATAGCATAAGTAATCAATTAACAATATGGGACAAGTAATTTAATCAATAACAACCAAAGCCCCTTAATCTAATTTCAAAATTTATCATTTTAAATCACATGAAAATCTATCAAATTAATGCCACATAGTAAAATTAAAGTATAGAAAATAGAAACATGTCTGAACCACACAAGAATTTGAAGTCAATTTGAAGTTTGGAGCTCAGATGATGAATTCTCTATGAAAACCTTAAGCTTTCTTGGTTGGAAAGTTCAAGACAAATAAAGTAGAGTTTTATCTTTTAAAACTGAAGAAAAGGGTTCACTTTTATATTTATAAGTCGTAGAAAGGATGAAAAGACCCAAAAGCCCCTCACCTCAAGTGAAAAAAAATAATACAAAATTTGTTCCTTGGCGTAGCACGCTGTTATATTGGAGGTTATATATTCTGTGCCACGCCGTTATCATGGAGGTTCACCTCTATGACGCAGTGATATTGTGGACCCTCATTGCCTCGGGGTCCAAAAATGACCCTAACCCCTTCTATAAATTCTAAAACTTTTCAAAATTATCCTTTTAACATCCCTAAACACAATTCAAGAAATAAATCGATATTACAAATACGGGAGGGTCAAAATAAAATGATCAAAAATTTTAAGGGTCGTAAAAGAGCATACTAGACTTTGAGATAATATCAATGATAAATAGATGAAGTTTGTGGCAAGATTTATCTAGGGATTAAATAAGGAGGTAAGGCAAACATTGGAATTACATCGTCTTTTACTTTATATGAAGCTTATCAAATGGCACTCAAGGTGGAGGGTCATTAAAAGGAAAATATGTCAAAGGTGCAATATTATTATTCTTTATGGGACAAAAATAATGAAGTTTGTAAATCATATCCCCCTTAGGACAAATCCAAAGGTGAAAAGCAAGAATTGAAGTCTAATTTGGACAAAAGCAAATCAAAGGTGGACTACAAGGATGGAAGTAACAAATCTCAACTTAAAAATCCATCTAAAATAAACTGTTTTAAATGTCAAGGATATAGTCATAAATCAAATGAGTGTCTTAATATAAGAACTATCATTGCTTTGAATAATGGTGGTTATCAAACCAAAGATGAATCTAAAGATGACAATGTGGAAGATGATAGCAGTGACAGGTTTATTGGAGAAAGTGATAGAGAAGAAATTAATGATAATAGAAAAATTATTCTAGTTGTGAGGAGAAGTATGAGTGCTCTCGCAAGGGAGGATCTTAATCAAAGGGAGAACTTATTTCATAATTAGTGTAGAGTTCAAGAGCAATTATATTTCTTTATCATTGATAGTGGAAGTTGTGTCAATGTTGTTAGTGTATCTATGGTAGAACAATTGAAACTTCCAACTAGAAGGCATCCAAAACCTTATAGATTGCAATGGCTCAATGAATGTGGTGAAATCAAGATACCAAGCGAGTGTTGATAAAATTCAAGACTGGAAATTATCATGATGAAGTAATTTGTGACGTTGTACCAATGTAAGCTTGTTATATAGTATTGGGAAGGCCAAGGGAATATGATGTAAGGGCTAAACGTGATGGAAGGTCAAAAAATATGTATTTGTTAAGGATAGTAAAAAGAACATTCTTAACCCACTTTCACCTTTTCAAGTGAGCGAGAAATATAGAGAATTGAGAGAGTTGAAAGAAAAACTTCAGAGAGAAAGAAAAAAAGGAGTAGCGACTTGAAAAATGATAACCAAGAGAAGAAAAAAGAGAGGTTGAAAGCTCAAGTGAGAATAAGTTATCACAAAGAAAAAGAGGTGAGCAAGAAAAATCAAAAAATCAAAGACAAGAAAATGTGCTTGATTATGAAAAATCAAGAGAGCATGAAAGAGCTAAACATTGAAGATTCTACTCAAGTCACTTATTAAACCTAAATGTTAATATTTCCTTTCAAACATTGAACTAACCTCTTTATCTTTGCCAAGTATTGTTTCTTCTTTGTCGTAAGATTGTGAAGATCTACTTTTCGAAGAAATACCAAGTGAATTGCCTCCTTTGGGAGGAATAGAGCATGAAATTAACTTTTTGTCGAGTTCTCAAATACCCAACAAAAAGGCTTATAGAAGCAATTCTCAAGATACCAAAGAACTGCAAGGAAAAGTGGAGAAACTTATGAATAAAGGTTTGGTGAGAGAAAGTTTAAGTCCATGTGAGGTGCCCAAAATTCTAGTAGCCAAGAAGTATGGGACATGGAGGATGAGTGTAGACTGTGATACCATTAATAAACTTACGATAAAATATCAATATTCTATTCCTACACTTGATGATATGCTAGATGAATTGTGTTGTTCTTCCTTATTCTCTAAAATTGATTTAAGAAGTGGATTCCATCAAATTTGAATGAAATCTGGAGATGAATAGAAAACCTCTTTAAAAACGAAGTCTGGATTATACAAAGGTATGGCGATGCCTTTTGGGCTAACCAATGCACTAAACACTTTTATGCGATTAATGAACTATGTGCTTAAGTCATTTATTAATAATTTTGTTGTGATTTATATTGATAATATTTTGGTTTATAGAAACTGTTTGGATAATCATGTGCAATATTTGAGAATGATATTGTAAAACCATAAAAATGAGCCCCGAGACGTCACATGGTGCTCAAGACTAGGAGTAGCATTAAGCTAACCCTATAAGCCTTCTAGTAAATCTAAAGCTCATAATAAAGAAATATAGATATATAATCAAAAGCTAAAATTTGGATTCTGCTGAGCTAAGCTAAAATTATCTGAGCATAATATCTGAAAGTACTTGATGTAAAAGTATGGACAACCAATACTGGAAATCTAAACTATAACTAGCAGTCTGACAAGCCTCTACTACTAATAACTAGAGAGACACTGAGACAAGTCCGTAGCTAACTCAAACTGACTAAAAAATATTGAATCAAATACTGTGATAAACTAGAAAATATGAATGGCTGGGTCCCCAAACTATAAGGACTCAACAATTGTAGGGATGTAGATGGAGATGCTCAAAATCATTTGCACTGCTGAAACTGAGCACCTAACCTACATTATGAGACAATGTAACGCATAGACGTATATACAGATCAGTACTTCTGGAATGTACTGAGTATATGGGGGTTAATGGATACGTAAAACAACATATCAATGTTCGTATAAACTTGTAAAATAATGCATGCTAAGTATAAATGACTCACATTGGCTGGAATAATTGAAAGCTAAAAATCATGAATCATGAGTGGTAAAACATACTGTATAAATCTTGTGAGTCATAACACTTAGTTCTAAAAGATGTATAGGTACTCTATCTTTTAAATCATACGGTCTAAGTGTAGAAAGGACTCATTTATATATATATATATATATATATATATATATATATAAATTGAAAGCTGAAATCTAGTAGCTAATGTCTTAAGTAAAGCAATATCTAAATAAAGCTGTGAGCCTTTACACTTAGTTTCTGAAAGCTTTTCTGTTATTTATTACTTTATTTTAGGCTGTGGGGAGGTTTTTCTAACCGACATAAATCATATGAGCTAACAAGGAGTCATACGTCTAGTTCCCTTATGGGGAAACCTCATGTTGGGGAGAAGCGTCATACTCTTTCCATGAAGTATAAACTAATCTAAGTGATCACATCTGTAATTGTCATGCATATAGAAATAGGAATAATCTAATAATATGTACCTATGTTGTTTTGTAGTTCTGGGGCATGTAAACATACCTAAATTGGTACTAAATGCTATACCCTTTTATCTATATGATTATTCTGTAGGAAATCTACTTTTCAAACTAGTATAAGGGTTTACAATGAAAACCTCTTATGAATTTATTTACTATCAATGGTAGTTAAATCTGTAAAGTGGATTCCATATCTATGCTAAGATCAAAAGATAAAATCTGTGTTCAAAATCTAAAAATTACAAATCATGGGGTCCTTAAAAGCATAATATTCTTGAAATAACAACATTCAAAATAGGGCTAATAACCTATGCATCTATTTCATGTCAAATTATCATAAAATTCATGCTAAATAATGAAAATCTTGATAATTCAATTCTAAATCTGGGAATCAATGTCATACACATAAAAATATGAAAGTAGACAAACAATTCAACATCTAAATTAATTTTAATCTCATAATCCTCAAATAGTAATAGGTGGGTATTAACCCTGATCTAAAATTCATGTAATTTCATATAAAAATCAACTTTAAAGCTAATTTTGGACACACAGATAAAAGAATTATCCTTGTTTATAACCCCACATACCTTAATTGATGAATAATTGTAGAAGCTTGAACTTGAATTCCTATTTGTGCTTTTGAAGATGATTTCTTGAATATCTTGAGTTAGAAATCTTGAATTTTAGGTTATCTTAGGAAAAGAATGGTAGAATTTGAATTTTTTAAAATTTATGATATGAGTTCTAGGGTTTCTTGGAGAGTAATTTTGTGAAAAGTCTGCATATATTGCTTAGAATAGGTTTAATATGTATTTTACATAATTTGGGGGCTTGGGAATTGACTAAATTGCCCTTTGAATTTTTAGTTCGGAACTAGAATCCTAATTTTGGGACTCAGCACGACATGCTACTCTTCATGGTGGCCAACTGGAAAAGAAACGAGTGCTATTTTATACTCTGGCGAGACACGGCGTAATCGCGTTGCATCACTAGATAAGAACGAGTGCCATTTCTCACTCCACCGTGATGTGGTGTCTTTCCCATTGAGATTTTTGGTGCGATATCGGCCAATCACGGTGAGCTACCGGAAAAGAGATGAACGGGAATTTGGGTTTCACCATGACGTGGGCTAATCGTGGTGCTTCACTAGAAATCGGACAATTATGATTCCGCATCTCACTTCGACGCAGTGCTCTACTATTTTTTCACTAAAATCGCCATAACTTCTCAACCGAGTATTGGATTAAGGCGAAATTGGTATCACTGGTAAGCTAGTTCAAATATCTACAATTTGGTGGGTCTATAGCTGGAAAATTTTCCATGTATCAATAGTTATATAATTTTAAAGTTGACCCTTGATATTCTAGGAGCTAAACTGAGCTAGGAAAAGTACGGGGTATTATAATATCTTCCCCTTGGGAACATTCGTCCTCAAATGAGACTTGTTAAATTGAGGATACTTAGGAACTGAGGCTATATGCTGGCATGCATAACTGAAACAAAGTTGCATGACTGAATCTAAATCATACTGAGCGACTAAACTAATCTGCGAATACTTGAATTTACATGAAGATAAGTATATGGCTAAATCTGTGACTGCAAAAGAATTGAATTAAGGAAGACTATTACCTTAGGATGAATCTGAGTTTGCGGAGAAGAGGTGAGGATACTTGGTACGCATGTATGCTTCTGTTTCCCAAGTAGCACCCTCAACGAACTAATTTCGCCACAGAAATTTGACCAGGGGAACTTCTTTATTCCTTAGTTTATGGATCTGATGATCAAGAATCTTTATTAGAACTTCTTTGTATGAAAGGTTATTCTGAATGTCTGTGCTTTCTAGTGGGACTACAACAGCTGAATCGTCCATGCACTTCTTTAATAAGGACACATGGAACACTAGATGAACTGATGACAAGTCTGCAAGTAGCTCAAGCTCATACGCTACCTTTTCTATGCTACTTAATATTCTGTAGTGACCCATATATCAGGGACTAAGCTTTCCCTTTTTGCAAAATCTCTTCACCCCTTTCATGGATGAAACCTTAAAATATACAAGATCATCTACTTCAAACTTAAGATCTCTCCTTCTTATATCTGCATAAGATTTTTGACGACTCTGAGCTGCTTTCAATCTCTCTCGAATCAACTGAACTTTCTCCATGGATTCAAATATCATATCTAGCCCAATCAATAAGGCATCACCCACTTTGAACCAATCGAAGGGTGATCTATATCTCCACCCATAAAGAGCTTCAAATGGGACCAACTGAATACTAGAATGGTAACTGTTTAGGCAAATTCAATCAGCGACAAGTGGTCATCCCAACTGCCTTTGAAATCAAGAACACATGCCCTCAACATATCCTCTAAGGTCTGAATGGTCCTCTCTACCTGACTATCTGTCAGTGGGTGAAAAGCTGAACTGAGATGAACTTAGGTACCAAGACCCTTCTAAAAGGCTTTCCAAAACTGATAGGTAAACTAAGTACCCCTATCTGAGATAAGGGCCAAGGAAACTCCATGCAATCTAACTAACTCTCTGATATACAGCTTAGCATAATCTTCAGCTGTATAGGATGTGTGAACTGGCAAGAAATAGGCGGATTTGATCAATCTGTCTACAATAACCCAAATCGAATCATGTTGATAACGCGAATGGGGTAATCCAGTAACAAAGTCCATATTCACCTCTTCCAACTTCCAAGTGGGAATACCAAAATCCTGCAAAATTCTACCACGTTTTTGGTACTCTATATAACCTGTTGATAAATTGCATACTTAGCCACAAATACTACAATATCTCTCTTCATACCATTTCACCAATAGACTTCCGGCAAATCGTGGTACATCTTGGTGGCTCCTAAATTACTGGAGTAACGCGCACCATGCACTTTTACCATAATCCGCTGCCCTAAATCGTCAACACATGGCACACACAATCTATTCTGGTATCTCAACACACCATCTCCCCCTTGGGAGTAAACCTCTACCTTTTGGTCTTGAACTGACCAATTCAATTTGACCAAACTAGAATCCTTATCCTACTTCTCTTTCACTTCATAAATTAGAGAAGATTATGAATTACTCTGAACCCAAACATTTTCTTCAGCTGAGCCAACCAACCTCACCCCCATCTAGCTAACTGGTGAACTTCCTGAAATAATTCTATCTTCTCATTCTCTATATGAGCAACATTGCACATAGACAATCTACTAAGGGCATCTGCCAATACATTGGCCTTGCCCGGATGATATGAAACACTCATATCATAATCCTTCAATAATTCTAACCGCCATATCTGACAAAGATTTAACTCCCTCTGAGTAAACACATATTGCAAGCTTTTGTGATCCGTAAAACATCAACATATACCCCATAAAGATAGTGCCTCCAAATTTTCAATGCAAATACAACAACAACAACAACAACTAACTCAATATCATAGGTAGGGTAGTTCTTTTTGTGAGGCTTAAGTTATCTAGAGGAATAGGCTATCACCTTACCTCTTTTCTTCAAAAAAAACCCAGACCGATTCTAAAAGAATCACAATAGAGAATGAACCCATCTGTACCATAAGGTAGCGCTAAAACTAGGGTTGAAGTGAGTCGAGTCTTCAACTCCTGAAAAATCTTCTCACAAGAATCTGACCACTGAAACTTAATTTTCTTCTAAGTTAATCTAGATATAGGGGATGTAATAGACAAAAAACTCTCAACAAAAGATCTGTTATAGCCAGCTAACTCTAAGAAACTTCTGACGTCTGATGGAGAGATAGGTCTAGGCCAGTTCTTACTACTTCTGTCTTTTGGGGATCAACTCTAATGCCATCACTGGAAACAATATGACTGAGGAAAGCTACCGATCTTAGCCAAAATTTACATTTGCTAAATTTGGCAAACAATTGGTGATCTCTAAGAGTTTGCAACATAATTCTAAGATGGTCTACATGATCATCCTCACTACAGGAATAGACAAGAATACCATCGATAAATACTATGAGAAACATGTCCAAATACTATTTGAAAACTCTGTTCATCAAATCTATGAAGGCTTTTAGGGCATTTTTCAACCCGAAGGGCATGACTAGAAACTCAAAATGACCATAACGGGTTCTAAAAGCTGTTTTTGAAATATCACATTACCTTACTTTAATCTGATGATAGCAGGATCTAAGGTCTATCTTTGAGAAGTAACTTGCACGTTGGAGTTGGTCGAATAAGTCATCAATCCTAGGAAGAGCATATTTGTTTTTGATTGTGACTTTATTCAGCTGATGATAGTCAATAACATTCACAAAGAACCATCTTTCTTTTGCACGAATTGGACAGGAGCTCCTCATAGAGAAACCCTGGGCCTTATAAAAACTTTATCTAAAAGGTCTTTAAGCTGCTTTTTTAACTCTTTAAGCTTGGTTGAGACATATGATATGGAGTAATAGATATGGGCTAGGTATTTGGGAGAAGGTTAATACCAAATTTTATTTTCCTATTGGGAGGTACCCCAGAAAAATCTTTAAGAACAACTTTGGGAAACTCATTGACTACACGAACTGAATGAATTGTTAGAGTCTCAAACTTAGTGTCTTTGACTCGAACTAGATGATAGATACACGCTTTTGAGATCAACTTTTTGGCCTTAATATAGGATATGAAATGACTCTTAGGAGACACTAAATTACCTTCCTACTAAAAGACTGGCTTATCTGGAAACTTAAACTTCACCACTCGGGTGCACCAATCTATGGATAAATAACAAAAATGGAGTTAATCCATACCAAGAATAAGGTCAAAGTTGACCATATCTAAATCTATTAAGTCAACTAACATGATCGTATGAAGGACAATGATAGGACACTTTCTATAGACTCGTTCAACAACAACTGACTCACCCACTAGGGTAGAAATCAAGAAGGGCTTAGAGAGTTTTTCAGGACCTACTTCAAAATCTACTGCAACTAGTAGGGTCACATAAGAGAAATTCGACCCAGGCTCTAACAACATATAAGCATCAAGATGAAATACACGAAGCATACCAGTGATAGCATTTGGTGAACTCTCCTTCTCCTGATGAGATGGTAAAGCATAAAATTAATTCAGGCACTAACTACCACCGGTACTTGATAATGCGCCCCGAGGAGGGACTGGATGACCTAGAGGAGATGGTGTGCTAGTAGCCTGAGTCTCGGGACGAGCATCCATGTTTCCCTACTTAGCATGTGGATACTCTTCGATTTCATGACCCAACTTACCATAACCATAACAACCTTTCTGTTCGAACAAATACTTACCAGGATAATTTTTACCACACTTTGGACATAAAGGATAACTGGGTTTTCCACTAATACTATTTTGAGACCTAGACATAGAAGTCTTACCCTATTACTCCTGTCTAGCTCTGGGGGCAGGAACACTGACTGAAGATGCCGCTGGCATAGATGAACGATTCTAAAACTGCAAATAGTTTTCCCCTCCAAACTTTGTTTGGCCATACTTAAACTACACGATTCTAGCCTTCTTATGTCCTTTCTCTCTTTTCTTCAACATTTTGCCTTAATCTGCTGGGCATGCATTATCAACCTAGCAAGATCTATGTCTCTAATAAGCATGGAAGTCTTATACTCCTTGACTACCAAACCAGATACTCCGGTAACAAACTTACGCATACTCACTTTAGGGTCAGCCATCATATCAGGGGCATACTTAGACAACTGGTTGAACTTAAGGCAGTAATCCTTCACTGTCATCAAGCCCTGCCTCAAGTTTACAAACTCCTCTACCTTAGATTCTCTCATCTCACATGGAAAGAACCTGTCTAGAAATACATCTTGAAACACCTGCCAACTTATAGGAGCTGCATTCTTACCTATACTATTCTTCCACATAACAACCCAATCATACGCCACATCGTTTACCCTATAGGATTCTAACTCTACACTCTCTTTCTTAGTAACATGCATAATCTGGGTAATCTTTCTTATCTCATCTAAGTAAAGCTGTAGGTCCTTACCTGCTTTTGACCCAAAGAAATCAGACGGATTCATTCTCATAAAGTCACAAATTCTGGCTACTAATAAATCCCTATTTTGCTAAAGTAGAATTGTCTCCTGATGGTTGCCCTGAATATTAGTAGTCACATCTTGGGCTAATGCCTGAAAGGCATCCCTAAATTTAGCATGGGATACATTCTCATTTAGAGAGTCAGCAGGCTCGGGTGACTGGTTATCATTTCTATGTGTATTAGCTCAACGAGAGGCATATTTAACTGTCACATAAGAGCATGAGTTAAAAGTAGATAGAGATACTAAAAGCATGGTAGATCATGAAAGAAAGAGATGATTTGCTAAAAATGTATCGTAGTCTCTTGCTCATAAATGTGGCTCACTTCACATCCATGATAAAGACTTTATGTAACATGTCTTGTCTGACTCCCTAGGACTCTTATAACCTTAGTCTCTAATAAAAAGTTTGTAATGCCCCAAAAATAAGTTTCGAGATGTCACACGATTCTCAAGATTACGAGTAGCCTTATCCTAACCCAGTAAGCCTTCTACCAAATCTGAAACTCATAATAAAGAAATATAGATATATAATCAAAGATAAAACATTGAATTTTGTTTGAGCTAAGCTAAAATTAACTGCACATGATATCTGAAAATACTTAATGTAAAAGTATGGACAATCAATACTGGAAATCTAAACTATATCTAGCAGTCTGCCAAGCCTCTACTAGTAATAACTATAGATCCATTGGAACAAGACCCTAACTGACTTAAACTGACTGAAAAATACTGAATCAGCTATTGTAATAAGCTAGAAAATTTCAATGACTGGGTCCCCGGACTATAAGGATTCACCAACTATCGGGCTGTAGATAGAGATGCTTGAAATCACCCGCGTTGCTAAAGCTGAGCACCTGAACCTATATTATGAGACAATGTAGTGCATAGACGTATATGTGGATCGGCACATCTGGAATGGACTGAGTATATGGGAGTGAATGCATAATTAAAACAACATCTCAATATTCGTATAAACTTACAAAATAATGCATGCTAAGTATAAATGACTCACACTGGCTGGAATAACTGAAAGCTAAAATTCATGAATCATGAGTTGTAAATCATACTGTATAAATCTTATGAGTCATAACACAAAGTTCTAAAAATTGTACTGGTACTCTATCTTTCAAATCATACGGTCTAAGTGTAGAAAGGACTTATTTTTATATCTATAAATTGAAAGCTGAAATCTAGTAGCTAATGTCTTATGTAAAGTAATATCTGAATAATACTATGAGACTTTACACTTAGTTTCTGAAAGCTTTTCTGTTATTCATTACTCTTTTTTGTAGGCTGTGGGAAGGTTCTTCTAACCGACATAAACCATTTGAGCTAACATAGAGTCCAATGTCTAGTTCCCTTATGGGAAAACCTCATGTTGGGGAGAGGTGTCATACTCTTGCCATGGAGTATCAACCTAATCTAAGTGATCACATTTGTAATTTTCATCCATATAAAAATGGGAATAATCTAATAATCTGTACCTATGTAGGCTCATAGTTCTGGGGCAAGTAAGCATACCCAAATCGGTGCTAAATACTACACCCTTTTATCTGTATGCTCATTCTATAGGGAATCCACTTTTCAAACTTGTATAAGGGTTTACAATGAAAACCTCTTGTGAATTTGTTTACTGTAAATGGTAGTTAAATATGTAAAGTGGATTCCATATCTATGCTTAGATCAAAAGATAAAATCTTTGTTCAAAATTTGAATATTACAAATTTGGGGTCCTTAAAAGATAATCTTCTTGAAATAACAACATTCAAACTAGGGATAGTAACGCATGCGTCTATTTCATGTCAAATCATCATAAAGTTCATGCTAAATAATGAAAATCTTGATAATTCAATTCTAAATCTGAGAATTAATGTCATACGCATAAAAATAAGAAAGCAGACATGCAATTCAACATCTAAATCAATTTTAATCTCATAATCCTCAAATAGTAATAGGTGGGTATAAACCCTAAACTGAAATTCATATAATTCATCTAAAAATCAACTTTAAAACTAATTTTGGGCACACGGATGAAAGAATTATCCTTGTTTACAACCCCACATACCTTAATTAAGGAATAACTGAAGAAGATTGAACTTGAATTCCTATTTGTGCTTTTGAAGATGACTTTTTAAATATCTTAAGTTGGTAATCTTGATTTATGGGTTATCTTGGAGGAAGAATGGTTGAATTTGGATTTCTTGAGGTTTAAGATTTGAGTTGGGTTTTATTGGAGAGTAATTTTATGAAAAGTGAGCGTATATTGCTTAGAATAGGTTTAATCTTGTGTTTTACACAATTTAGGGGCTTGGGAATTGACTAAATTGCCCTTTGAAATTTTAAGTTCAAAACTGGAATCCTAATTTTGGGATTTGGGGTGGCGTACTGCTTATCACAGTGTCTTACTGCAAAGGGATGAGTGCTATTTTGCACTCTGGCAAACCGTGGTATAATTGTGTTGCATCACTAGAAAAGAACGAGTTCCATTTCGCACTCCACCGCGATGTGGTATTTGTCCTATTGAGATTTTTGATGCGATACCGGATGATCGCAGAGAGCTACTAGAAAAGGGATGATTCGAATTTGGGTTTCACCATGACGCGGGCTAATTGTGGTGCTTCACTTAAAATTGGACAATTGTGATTTTGCATCTTACCTCGATGTGGTGCTCTACTATTTTTTACTAAAATCACCATAACTTCTCAACCGAGTATCAGATTAAGGTGAAATTGTTATCACTGGTAAGCTAATTTAAATATCTACAATTCGGTAGGTCTATAGCTGGAAAATTTTACATGTATCAAGAGTTATACATTTTTAAAGTTGACCCTTGACATTCTAGGAGCTAAATTGAGCTAGAAAAAGTACGGGGTATTACAGATATTTGATGTACTGAGAAATAAGAAGTTGTAAGTGAATTTTTAAACATATTATTTTTGTGTGGATCGTACTGTTTTCCTTTGATTTATTGTAAGTTCAAGATGAGTTGAGGTGGATGATGAAATGGTATAGGCTATTAGAATTTGGCCAACTCATAAGTCTATTAGCAATGTTAGAAGCTTTCATGGGTTGGCAAGTTCTTCTGGGAGAGTTATGAAGGGTTTTAGTTCTTTATTCGCTCCTTTAACTAAGGTCATTAAGAAGGATAAGTCTTTTATTTGGGGTAGAAAACAAGAGGAAGCCTTTAGAATCTTGAAAGAGAAACTTAGTTCTAGACCATTACTTTAACTTCCCAACTTTGAGAAGATGTTTGAAATTAAGTGTGATGCTAGTGGAGTAGGCATTGGTGCAGTCTTGATGCAAGAAGGGAAACCCATAACATACTTAAGTGAGAAATCAAGAGGAGCTCCATTACAATATTCTACCTATGACAAGGAACTATATGCCCTAGTGAGAGCTTTAGCAAATTGGAAACATTAGTTGTGGCATAATGAGTTTGTAATTAGAACCGATCATGAGGCTTTGAAGTATATTAGGCCCCAAAATAATCTTAATTAGGGGGAAGCCACATGGATATAGTCCATTAAGTTTTTTCTATATATGATTAATATAAGCAAGGTGATGAGAATATTGTGGTGGTTGTTTTATCTAGAAGATATGCATTGATGAATACCTTGAATTTTAGGTTGATGGATTTTGAGAGTTTGAAGGAGTTATATTCTAATGATGATGATTTTGGAAAAGTCTTTGGAGAGTGTCAAGTAAACTTGAATAGGAGTGTGCAAGTTGTTTAGGAGGAAAATGAAGTTAAAACTACTAGATTTGAATTGAAGGGGGGCTACTTGTTTAGAAATGGAAAAATTGTGTGCTTATGTATTCATGGAGAGAGTTATTGGTGAAAGAAGCACACAATGGATGTTTGATGGGTCATTTTAGAGTGTCAAAAACCTTATCTATTCTTAGTGAACATTTCTTTTAGCCTAAATAAGAGTTTTTTAAAGAATTTAAGCTAGTTGTCTAGACTGTAAGCATGCTAAATATTTTACCCAACCCCATGTCTTGTATACCCCTTTGCATATTTATATCGGTCCTTGGCTAGATATTTCCATAGATTTTGTTGTTGGCTTTATTAGGACTAGGAATGGTAAAAATAGAATCTTTGTTATTATGGATAGATTTTCAAAAATGGCTCACTTTATTGCTTGTCACAAAAGTGATGATACATCTCATGTTGCTACTTTGTTTTTTCATAATGTGATGAAATTGCATGGTGTTCCCTAAACAATTATTATTGATTGATAGTCAAAATTTGTAAGTCATTTTTTGAGGTGTTTGTGGGGAAATTTGGGAACCAAATTGCTATTTTGTAATTCTTGTCATCCTCAAATGGATGGTCAAATTGAGGCAGTTAATAGAACTTTAGGTAGAATTCTTAGATCTATGGTTAAAGGAAAGTTAACTTCTTGGGATGATCAATTTCCATTAATTGAGCTTGCATATAATAGAACTATTCATAGGTCTATTGGGATAACCCCTTTTGATTGTGTTTATGGCTTTAATCCCTTGAGTCCACTGGATGAACTCCTTTTCACAAAGATGTTATTGTGAGTGTAGATGCAAAAGCCAAAGCAAAAGCTATGAAGAGAATTTATGAGAAAGTAACATTGCAAATTGAGAAAGCCAAAAAATTGCAACCAAAAGAACCAACAAAGGATGAAAAAGTCACCTTTGTACCCAGTGATTGGGTATGGGTTCAGTTTAGAAAAGAAATATTTCCAAGCAAAAGAAAGAACAAGCTTATTCCAGTAGGAGATGAACCTTTTCAAGTGCTTGAGAAGATTATAGATAATGCTTACAAAGTGGACTTACCAAGTAAGTATTTGATCATAATGTTTTCAATGTTACTGATTTATCTCTTTTTTGATGTAGGATTGGCGAATTCGAGGATGAATTCTTTTGAAGAATAGAGTGATGTACACCAAAGTGAAGCTAGTTCAAGAAGGCTTTTCACAAGAAATCAAGCTAAGGACCTTCAATCATTTCAAGCTTTATGGATGAAGATAGAATCTTTGGAAGGCTCCAATATGGATGACCTAAAGATATTTAAAATACTAAATGTCTACCATTTAAATTAGCTTGTAATTTAAATGAATAGAAATTTGGTATTTCCTTACTTCTTTTAACCCTTAGTATAAATAGTTGGCTATTAGGGTGAACCACTATTTTAGAAGATTGAATATTTGTGCATCCTTTGAAAGCTTGGGAGCCCTTTGTTGATTTTTTACACTTTTCCTAGGATTTGTAAGTAAGGTTACTATCTTCTTGAGGATTCTAATAGATTAGGTGATTTTAGTTCCCAATTAAGGGGTTTTTTGATTAGTTTCTCCATTTTATCTTTTAATTGTTCAAATCTTATTATGTCTATCTTTCTTTAATTTCTATCGTGTTGCTATTTTCTTTAATTTCTATCTTGCTTCTATTTTATTATTTAACATCACCTATGAAGGAACTAAGAAGGTAAAGCAAACTC
This sequence comes from Capsicum annuum, assembly GCF_002878395.1. Taxonomy (NCBI): domain Eukaryota; kingdom Viridiplantae; phylum Streptophyta; class Magnoliopsida; order Solanales; family Solanaceae; genus Capsicum; species Capsicum annuum. The sequence goes on from NC_061115.1 coordinate 55,641,303, forward strand.
TTATTAGTCTTCTAGTCTATGAATATGAACTCTTCAAAATATAATACAGAGAATTCATTAAAGAAACATTTGCTAGATTCGGCAAGATTATTGGTGAAATAAATGCAGCAAGAAAGACTTATCTTGTATTGAATCAAATCACTAGGATTCTCAGAAGTTTTCCTCCCCAGTGGCTCTCAAAATTTGTGGCTCTTGAGAGTATGAATATGAAAAAAATGACTTATGATGAAGTAAAAGAAGATCTCATTGCCTTCGAAGAAGCTCATATGAATAAGAAGAATCAACAACAAGATAAAAAGAAAAATATTATGGCCTTTTAAATCTACAAGTGATGAGGAAGATAATGCTTTAGATGAAGATGAACTTGCTCTCATCACCAAGATAGTTGTTGACAGTTACGGGAAGTCCAGAAATTAAAGAAAGAGAAAGCCAAATTATTCAAAAGAAAAGTAGAATACTGAAATAACAGGAATGAAGGTAAGTGTTATAATTGTGGTAAATATGGTTATATTTCTTATGATTGTCCAAAAGCTAGAAAAGGATCCTCCAAAGAAAATCAAAAAGACTTTCAATTTTTGGGGTGATGAAGAATACTCTGAAATGAAAATGACAATACTAGAGATCTAGTGAGGTAAGAACAAATCCCTGCTATAAATTTCTGAACTTACAAAAGCTGCTGAAACTACCATAGCTGATTTAAATTCGAGATAAAAAAGAGTTTTTTTAATGGAAAAAAAGAGACTGGAAAATTAAACTTGAAGTTTATGAAATTGAAAAAGACTTTATAAAAGATGAAATTAATGAATTAAAAATTACAAAAGTTTTGAAAAATCTTCCTATCACCGTATTATCAGATCTAATCAGCCAAACAGATTTTCTAAGTCAGTTAACAAAAAAATGGTAAATCTATGTATGATAAAAGATATTATTGCTGTGAAGGATCTCAACGGACAACTAACTCAAGTAAGTAGACCAAAGAAACCATCCACAGTCATAATAGATAATATAGTTATAAAGGATCTCAACAGTCAACTAACTCCAGTAAGTCGATCAAGGAAATCAGTCACAATCATTAATACCTATTCAATTACTAAAAGATACTTTACTCTTCTTGTTATCCCTATAGTAAATCAGGTCATAAATATGATAATTACATGTTTTATTCTAGAAATTATGGAAAATTTGGAGACCCAAAATTGAGTCTTCCAATCCAAATACTAACTCAAAGAGGCCCAAGAATACTTGGGTACCAAGAAATAAATGATACATCTATTTTGCATGAACATCTCTTAAAGAATAAAGAAAAGTGGTATCTCAATAGTGAGGGTTCAAATCACATGAAAAAAATAAAGTCTTATTTAAATCTATATCTGATCTTGGTAGAGGTGACAGAAGCTTTGGAGACAACTCTAAAGGAAAAGTAAGCGGTATTAGTACTATCTCCTTTAATTAATAATATGATATCACTGACATTTGTTTCGTTAAAAGCATGAAGTACAATTTTCTAAGAATATGTTAGTTTTATGATGTTGGTTTGAAAATAGGTTTCAAAAAGGATTATTGTATGATTTAAAGGCACAGTATGCAACTAATTCCTAGAAATAGACAAAGAACTGTATATGTCCTAGACTTTATCAAAAGTACAGAATAACATATCTGTCTAGCTTTCATATTTGAATATCCGTGGATTTGGTACAAAAGGCTTCGTCATGCATGCATGAGATTAATTGAAAAACTAGCCAAACAAAGCTAGTTACTGGTCTTCCAAAGCCTGACTACAAGAAGACTTACATTTGTGATGCTGAAAACTTAGTAAGAGAACTAGAAATTTTTTTTTGTTACAGATATTGTTTCCACTTCTAAAATATTGCAACTATTTATATGGATCTTTTTAGTCTCACTAGAACTGCTAGCATTGGTGGTAAAATGTATGCATTTGTGATTATTGGTGATCACTCCCAATTTACTTGGTGATGTTTCTCTCTAATAAAGGTGATACTTTAAAGAATTTTGAAGTTTCTTGTGAAAACATTCGCAGGGACAAAGATTAATATATCTCTACTATTAGAAGTCATCATGGAGAAGAATTTGAGAACAAAAATTTTGAAAACTTTTGCAACAATTAAGATTACACTAATAACTTCTCTTCTCCAAAGTCTCATCGATAAATAGAGTGGTTGAACACAATAATAGAACTCTTAAAGATATTAGACAAACCATGATATATGAACACTCCTTACCTCACAAATTCTGGGCAAAAGTTGTAACTACTACTTGTCATATTTTGAATAGATGTCTTATCAGATAAATTTGGAAGAAAACTTCTTATGAACTTTGATATAATAAGAAACTTAACATTGGATACTTTCATTTATTTGGATCCAAATGCTTTGTTCATAACAATGGTAAGAATAATATTGGTAAGTTTGATCCTTGAAGTGATAAAGATATATTTATGGGCTACTCTAACTCTTATAGATCCTATAGTCTTTAATAAGCGCACTCTATGTATTGAAGAATTTGTGCATGTTATTTTGATAATTCTAACTATCTTGTTGAGAATATTAGCAATAGAGAAATGAGGATGGACAAGGAAAAGATGAAAATATTACAATAGTTAAATCTTTATCAGAGTCGACTAGAGCAGAGAACAATCGGCATACTATTGCTACAAATGATCAATTTATCATAGAAACCATTCCAAATGAATGAAGAAGTGAACCTGATTACCTAGAGAAATTTATTATTAGAGATCCAATGAAGGAATAAAAATAAAAGCTTCCGATAAAAAGGTGCAAATATCGCTCTCATATCTCAACTTGAACCCAAAAAAGTTAATGAAGCCTTAGATGATGAAAGCTAGGTCAAAGTTATGGCAAAAGAACTTGAGAAATTTGATAAACAATAGTATGAACCTTGTTTCCAAAGTCAGAGAATAAATCCATCATTGGAACAAGATTAGGTAAAGTAGTTCAGAATAAAGCTCGTCTAGTCGCTCAAGGCTACTTACAACAAAAGGGAGCCGACTATGATGAAACTTTTTCTCTTGTTGCAAGGTTAGAATCTATTCAAATCTTACTTGCTTGTGTTTTTATAAAGGTTTAAAATTTTTCAAATGAAAGAAATATCAAGATCGGCTGCCAAAAAGGACAACATCCGACATTAAAGGAAAAATAGTATCAAATTTTGTACCAAGCATTAAAGATGATGCATACTTCTAAGAAAAAAGGATTTTGAGTAGTTAAGAAACATTAGTATGATCCAGCCTTATTTTTAAAAATAAGGTATTTCACTTCATTTTCAAGGATCAAATCTCTAGGGTTTTCTTTTATTTTCAGATCTTTCCAACGATTCGTAGCCCTATCTTTAGTATTTATAGGGTGGAAGATTAAGGAAGAGACATACGCTTGTCTTAATTCTCTCTAGATCTTTTCTCTACTTTTATTAAGCATTGTATTCTTCTGAAGTTTACTGTGTACTTAAAAGAGAGAGGAAAGAAACACATAGTTGGTGAGGCTTTGTATCAAAAGAAAGAAAAGAAAAAGAGTGTGAGCTATGGCAAAATATTTAACTCAATTCTTGTAATTTTGATTTATAAAAAAATTTAGTAGAATCCCTTGAAATCCAAGAAGACTGGAGTAAGACCTATTAGGGGTCCCAACCAGTATAAAGTATTTAGCGTCAAGTTAACTTTTTGGATTTTTGGTTTCTGTACTAATATTGCTTTTACTACACTGTCTCAGAAGTCGACTGACCAACAGGGCTAGTCGACCGACAAATAAAAAGGCAATTCACCACCCCCTAGTATGTTCAAATATTATCTCTTTCTAAGGTCTCAAAGAATTATATAAAACTCTTTATTATAGGTATGAACTAAATTTTGAGATTGAGTTGTATAAGCATTTTACACTATCAAGTCATATAAATAATAAATTAGAAGGTCATTACGTATACCATAATAACTTGAAATGGGAGCTGAATAAGTGAACTTTTTTGTGTGTTTGGTGTGAAGGAAAATGTTCTGTGGATAATAATTAATATGTAATTATAAATAAAAATGAGGAGTATGTGATGTGGCCCCTCTCTATAGCCTCCATTTTTATTTATCTTTATTTTCTTTTTTACCTTTTCTTCTTCATTTATCCATTAATTTTATTTTTTATAATTCAAAAATTATTTATTCAATTCATTAGTTTTTCACCTTCCACTATAATTACCTTTTTATTAGCTATTTAATATATATTCGTGTATTCTTTCACCTCCAATCTTTATAATTTTTAATTAACTTTATTAATGTTGAGTAATAATGTGCTAAAAGATGGGAAATAAAAAGACAAAAATAATCTCTCTCTCTCTCTACCTATATATACATACATATATATATATATATATACATACATATATATATGTATATATACATATATATATATATATATATATCTTACACTACCAAAATATGCATACATGAATCAACCATTTTAATTTTAGGTTTGCAAAGGAAATGCTTCACAGAGTTTCAGTATACATTTTCCCCTTTGTATAGTAACCATTTGTTTAATGAGATTATGTATTGATGCATATTTATCTTTAGTAAACTTATTTATATGTTCCCTATTCTCAGTAAACAAATGATTTATTTCTTTATAGGTTAAGATTTTTCATTTTTCTAAAAAGTTTAAATTTTTTTATTTTATTATTATTTCTTACTCATTTATTGAATTTTGATGATTCATGCTATGTCATCTATATCTAAAAACTTGGTACATATGACAGATCTACTTCAATGTTGAATATTTCTTCTAAGGTAATTTTATCCAGTACCTAATCTGTAAATTCATAAAATAAATCTCACTCCTATTTTGATTTGATTTGTTTTATGATGTATATTAAATATATTCAAGGATATGATTAGACATTAATGCCGTATAACTTCAAAAATGTGTTTTGAAGTTTACTCACTCAATAATTTAGATAAAACTTAATTTCTTAACAAAACTAAAAATACTAAAGTCTAAACCAAGTTTTATATCTAGTCTGCATCTAGTCTGAAAACCTTTACTGTCTGAGTAATCTGTATAAGGAGCTGATGGGATATGTCCCCAACTAACTCCATCTAATAAACTGACTAATGGGATAATAAAGAAATAATCATTTCTTCGATGGATGAAGACTAAATTCTAACTCTGACTACTAAAATCTACAATGCTACTGCTACTTTGGAACTCGTGCCTTTGAACCTATGGTGTAACATAAGAGAAAGCACCATAGCGCAAATGCGTCAGTACGACTGAATGTACTGAGTATATGAGTGAGGTAGGCTAAATGCAAAGGGTTTATATGTATAAACAATGCCAACTGATAAGAACGTGAGAATACATATATGCATAAGTAACTATAATTGAACTCATGGTGATACTGACTACTAAGTCTTAATACTAACAACATGAGTTTACTAATACTGAGGTACTGAATAGATGAACAACTATTGCTGTCAGTTCGAATTATGAAGAATTGGTCTAATTGACTATGTCTAACAGTCCTAAAACTGAATACTGATAACGTGAGTTATGATGATTGATATAACTGATATAACTGTGATGATCGTTCTAATCGATGTAACTGATACTAAGCGAGTGTATCTGACAGTCTCAGTTCTGATGGAACTATCTGAGTTCCACTTTGTATGGAGTAACTAAATCTGAGATCAATCCTATCTAGTGGGTAATCTTTGAGTATATTGTTAATAAAGATGAATTGACTTATTCTGAGATCATTCCTACCTAGCGGGATATCTCTAAATCTGATGATACTGATACTAATTGACCATAGTTGAGATCAGTCCTATCTAGTGGATGATCTTGAAGTCTATTTATAATGATAAGGATTGACCATACCTAATAGTCCTATATCTGTATTACTGAGATGAATTGACTTTATTTGACAGTCGGGATTTTATGACTGAAACTGTGGGATGTATTCACCTAACTGACATGACCCATGCTAAACTAACTGGGGTTCTAATATGACTGATAACATGAGTGACTAGATCTGACAGTCCTGAGTATGATGGAACTATCTAAGCTCCTTACTGTAATTGAGTTGACTGTATTTGAAAGTCTTGAAAATTTGAAGAACTATCTGAGTTCCTTTACTGAGAATGATATTGAAACTATGGGAGGTAGTTGTTTAACTGACATACCCCATATATGCCAATATAGCTAAACTGGGGTTCAATCTCTTCCCTGATTTGAAGGGTATTAATACCGCGCCACTAATAAAGACAGGCTGTAAGAACCCTTTACTGGAAGGTACTCAAAAAGAGAACGGCGGGAACCCTCTATTGGTAGGTTAGGCCACCTTATCTACCCTCAACTAGAAGGTATGATGTCTCAACCTACGCTATCTACGTAGTTCTATAATGCAAGGATTGCTTCTAGGAATCACACCCTCTACTGGCAGGTGAGTTTCCATCCTTGGGTTCAATTAGTGCTAACTTCTACTCCCAGCTGAAGCTACTGAACATAATTTACTGACTATACAAGGACTGAGTTTACTGAATTTCATTGACTAATGGAATACTACTGATATCTGAGGACTAACTGAGAGTACTGCAGTTACTGAGATTTTACTTAGAATACTAAAATCACTGAACTACTAAGATTTCTGTGATTTCCTGAGTCACATGGTTGACAGAGTTCTATGGATCATGGCTTGACTGAGAGTATCATGAAACATGACATGGCTCTAGGGACACAGCTAAATTATCAGGTACAAGTACCACCAGGACTCGATGGAAGAAAATTGACACACATGACACTTCTTGATCATAGGACTAACAACCACGATTCATAATATCATAAGTAGGGGATTTCATACTACACATGTTTCTCAACACCATATACATGAAAAGGAATGCGTATAACATGTAAATATTTGCATAACTTTAATTTCATAAGCATTCTATATCACAACAACAATACACAACAATTAGCATGGAATTCATAGTCATAAGGAACAGAGCATGGCCTTGTCATTTAAGTTTTATTTAGGTCTAATACATGATTTCTAGTCTCTTAGGTCTTTTATCAAACACCTTGTATGCACACCTTATGGCATAGGCATATTCACCACCTTAATGATTTAAACCACCCAAAATTCATATATTTCAATTTGCATGTCATCCTAGTTTCATAAAATCACATAAAGATTCTAATTTGGGAGTTGTATAGTAATCAATCACACAAACATAATCAATCCACAACATAACTTCATGATTCATAGTTTAAAAGAGGGTTCTTGAACTCCACGGATGAAAAAAATTCGTGGATGAAAACTATGCATACCTTAAAGCTTGATCATGAAAGAGATCTAATGTTTTTTGAAGGTTCAAGAAGAAATCCTTAGGCTTGCTCTTGATTTTTCTTGACTAGGATTTAACCTTTTTGGGAGATAATGTTCTTGTTCTTGAGGAGACTGAGAAAACAATGGGATAATAGCCTTATTATGGCTTTAATATCATATTTAGAGTGAGGTAAAAATCCCAAAATACCCCTATAAAATTGCCTCCCAGTTGCTGAAATTATCATCTGACGACATGGGATGATAAGCCGTCAGATCTGTGATAGCCCGTCAGCCCAGGTCATCACCTGAGAGCTGAAATTTTTGTTATTCTACCTAAGTTTGATGTAATTGCTAATAAGTCATTAGATATGTCATCAGAAATGTGATACGTTATCAGAAATGTCATCAGAATTGTGATAAGTCGTCAGAAATGTCGTCACTCAGTTTTCAGGCTAACATGCTGGACTAAAAAGGGCATAACATTTTGCTCCAATATCGGATTTTTACGAAATTGGTATCATTGGGAAGCTAATTAAATTATGTATCTGTTGGTGGGTTATCAGAGCAAAAATTCATAGTCTAACAAGAGATATAATCATTTAAAGTTGATTATGGCAATATCCTTCCCAAGAATTCAATTGGTAAGGAATGTTTTGATTCATTTGATAGCTTGGAGTTATTTGAAGACTTAATATACATCTAAATTGCTCATAAAACTATAAAATAACCATGATGTACTATGCATGATCTTGTAACATAGCGCTAATATTGGTTTTGATATTTCGGGGTATTACATGAATATTTGTTGAATGATTTTTATTTTATCATATTTGAATTGATTGTACACATTTGGCCTGAGAACATCTCAAGAAAAATTATATTTATTCACTGAAAAATATCTTTACATATTATGTCTTCAAAGGATTTTTGTGATCAAGGCCCGAAGCAGCGTCTAAAGCATAGTTAAGGGTAATTAGATTAGTTTAAATTTTCATTTCAACACTTCTTTTTATTTGGTTTGTATTAATTGGACTGGACACTATTATTTTTTAGAATTTTGATTTTTTGGTTCTTTATTTTCTTGTTTATGTGTCTTGTTGGTTTATACATTTTATAGTGTCATATTAGCCAATATAATCAACAAAGCGAATGTGGTCGAACCACGGGACCGAGGGGTGCCTAACACCTTTCCCATACTCAACAGAATTTCTTATCAAAATCTCTGTTTGTGGATATGTTTTAAGAGTGAAAAGTATTTTGAAAAGAATTTTCAAAGGTGACTTGGCACACCAGATTTATGTCAAGTGGCGACTCTAATTTTAGGTTCTAAAATCCTTTTTGAAATACATTTTTCTTTTATCACTTAATATTAAAATCCTTTAAACTATAAAATCAATTAATCCTTTTGGTAAAAAAAAAAGGGGTGTGATAGCTCCGGTGACGTTGTTGAGAATTATTAGAATTCGAACTTCATGTTGAGTTGTATCGGCTTAGTTGACACTATTGGTACATCGACGTCTTGTTTTTGTTATTATTTGTTTTATTATTTTATCATTGTTGGATGTCTACGTGCTCTTTGTTTACATCTTTTTCTTATGTGTTACCGCTTTTTATCTGTCATCATATGCATTATGTTGCGTCATTTCAATCGAAATAAGTCCTAGAGTACACTCGTCTACACGAACCTTCGTTGAGTTATCTTGATTTTAGGAGGGGTAACTGTCGGACATATAGAGTGAGTGGAAAGTTATCGCAACAACTATAGATCATACGTTTCCCCGAACAACCTTATTAGTTGAACCCCAATCTAGGCCAACCTTTAGGTCATTCTTATTTGCATCATATTGAGACGTAGCGGGGCCCACCTGGTCCTTTGTAGGAGACTCAATCCTAAAGCATCTTTATTTGCTAGTTATTGCATTTTTAGGGTATAAGGGTCATTTGGCGAACTAATTTAGGGTAGTATGTTCTAAAATTGAGGGAAATGTGTGTTTAGGCAACTATAGGTCAAAAGAAAAATTTAGTCAAAGAAAAGAGTTTCATAGTTTTTAGGAGTTCTTTATGTTTTTTATTTTCTACATTAAAAAATTCAAAAAGATTCTTTTTTACCTTTTGCATGCCTTTTTCTCAAAACACAAAAGATCAAAAAGATTTTTCCTTTGTTTCCTTTAGCATGCATTCATAACTCAAAAATTTCAAAAAGATTTTTTTAATAGGAGCTTTATATATTTTATAAAAGAAATTCAAAAAAAAAATGATGGTAGAAGTTTTGTAAATTTCATATGATGAAAATGCCAAAAAGATTTTCCTTTTAGTATTGTCATGTTTCTCTGCGTCTAAAATTTTAAAATAAAATATTTTATTTGTGGTGGAGCTTTATTTTGAACAATTTCATCTGAAAATATAAAAAAAAATATCTCCTTTCATAGTTGTTGGTGTCATTTTTATGTGAAGTTTCAAATCGAAAACTCAAAAAAGATTTTATTTGTATGTTTCCTAATTTGTTTTAGTCATGCCTCAAGTTGGGTCTGTCTATTACTTAATATTTTTAACTATCTAATCTGAACGAACAACACACACCTGATTCTCCTCTCTCGGGAGTAGGATATGTATGCAACCCTTCTTAGGTTTGATGATCTAATTTAAAAAATTTAGAAAGATTTTTTTCTCTTTTCATTTCTGTGTTAATGTTTCATACACATCTTTTAGAAGAAAATAAAAAAACGATTTTTCTCTAATAGTTGTAGGTTTCGTTTGTATATAAAATTCAAAATCAAAAATTCAAAAAGATTTTTGTCAAATATCTTTTGAAAACAATTAAAGAAAAATAATTTCTTTGTTCTTTATTTTAGATTAGCTGCTAGCATGTGTTGCTTCATCTGAAAAATACAAAAATATTTTCCTTTTATAATTTTAGGTTTCATTTTTTTATGAAATTCAGAATCAAGAATTTTGAAAAACTGTGTAAATTTCTTTTGAAAAAAAAATTCTTTACTCTTCTTTTTGGATTAGTTGTTTCACGTATTTTTTCATATGAAAATACAAAAAAATAAATCATTTAATAATAGATTATTTAATTCATGTGTTTCTTCATATGAAAATACAAAAAGGCTTTCCTTTGATAATCATAGATTTTATTTTGCACAGCGGATTTAAATCTGAAAATTTTAAAAAGATTTTTATCTACTTTTGAAACTCTGTTATTTTCTTTTCCTTCAAAATTTCATGAAAAAAAAAAGAGTTTGATTGGCCATTTTAAGGCAAAACTTCACGAACTATGCACACCTGATTCTCCTGTCTCAGGAGTAAGATACAATGGCACACTTCTAAGGTTTGGTAATTTTTTTTAAAAAAAAGTGAATAAAAAGAGTTTTGAAAAAGTGTTGCTCTAAGGCATTTGTTATCTTTATTGTTCAGTTCGTTTAAGGTGGTTGGTTTGTGGCATTCCGACTGGTCCTCCATATTTCACCAAGTCTAAGGAAGAGTTAGCTATGTCCAACAAGGATTTTAAGAGTGATATCATGAATCGGACAAGAGTCAGGAAAATGAGAGTTTAAAGTAAGAGATTTTAAGACTAAGGTAACAAACGATAGAAATGCACCGAGCTTTGGCCAGTGGGTTGCATCCTCTTCCATTTTTCATTATTAGCCCTACAAATACCCCCCGAGTTTTTCACCAACATCGCAAAGTCAATTTTCTAATGTTGTTGATGCACCACAATATGTCATAGAATTTACTCCACGCCAACAACATCCCTACGCTTTCACCACTCATTCTCTAGCTCCTTAATATAAACCTATTATATTTCAACACCACCTACCGTTTGTTCTTCTATTGCTCAACCCTCTACTGAGGCTCCCACTTTGGTTATCCACCTAACGGTTATGATTTCCAATCTACTAGTGAGTCTATGTTTGATACTCTCAATGATTACTTTTATACTCCTGAGCCTACATTTAAGTTAACTAGACCACTAAAATTTCTTACCAAGAAGCCTGATATGACAAACGGGCAAGAGAAAATGAAAAAAAATAAATAGTGTAAGAAATACTATGAAAAATTATTTAGGACTTGCGGGTTATATAGATATTTCATATAAGGACTAGGGCATGGCTTCAAGTATTAGACTTTCTCTAAGCTTTGAGAGATCAAAATTGAGGAGCATGATGGACATGAGGATTTTGTGAAACACTTGGGATGATTGTAATACACTGTAAGATCCTAGCTCAATTCAGCTCACGATTGCATGTTAAAGGTCCAAGACTTAGAAATTTCACTAAGTGTTGGGACTTAATCATTTCCAAGTCCTCTAAACTTCGATGATTTTATTTTTGATCTTCCTGACTTTAGAACATTGATTTTTATGTTGATTCATGATTGAGATTTTTGAAAGTATGTATCGGGTAAGTTTCAAAATTTTTAGATGAGCATAAGGACAGGTTCTGAGAAGCAAAACAGTAGCAGCATCGGGATGAGCCTACGACGCCTCCTCCATTGCACTGTAGTGAAGCCCGCAGTTCCCCATTCATTGCACCGCACTGGAGCCCACAATGCACCCTTCCTCACCCATCCAGCTTTTTGTTCCTAAAAAATTAAGGGCATTTGGGTCATTTCCCTTCACCCAATCAGTCCATAACACAAAATTTAGCTCCCCAAAGAGCATTATTTGCTCTTACAATCACAAATTCACTCAAAAGAAGCCTCCCTTTTGTTAAGAACAAAACCTAACACATTCTCAAGAAATCAAGGAGTCAAGCTTCAAACCTCAAGAAATTCTCAAGAATAACAAATAGTTTCAGTTCATGTTTGCTTGACCAAGTGTAGAGACTTTTAGTTATTCAGTTACACAGTTTATAATCTTTTAGATTTAAGACTTATTTTAGATTACAGATTTATGCTTGGTTTTGTATTCTCAGATGTCACAGTTTTCATGCATTCATGTTTAGTTATCTCATGCTATTTAGTTAATCCTTATTTTATATGCACAGTACCCTATGTATATTAGCCTAACCTCATCTTGTATACTAGTACATTCAAAGTACTGACCGCATACTCTTCTTTGCGTTATGATGTCTTATATCATAGGTTTGGATATATAGTTTCCCAACTGTAGTTAGACAACTTAGCGTAATCTAGTAGCCGTAGTGGTGAGTCCTCATCCATCAAGGACATATCATGTTTATTTAATTATTTCAGTATTTTACTTTATTTAGTTAGTCGGAGTTAGTTGGGGGTCTGTCCCATCAACCCCTTAGTCAGTTTAGAGGCTTTGAGAAGTTTAGACAAAATAGATAGACAGTTAGTTAGTTACTTTCAATTCTTATCAGTTGTTTTAGATATTCAGTAATTTGTATGTCATTATTTAGATTTATATTTACCTTCTCAGTTTATCTTTCACACGTGTGTTATGTTTATATTTTATTTAGTGCTCATAGCAGGTACTATTTCATGGGTTAGCTTATGGTCACTTGTGATCGTAAGCACCATTATCGCGATTAGGGGGTATCTTCAGGTCATGAAAAAACTTGGTATCAGAGCCTAGAGTTTTAAAGTGTCTAGGGAGTCTGATACCCGCGTTGAGTAGAGTCTTATGATAGGTGTGAAGTGTGCTACACTTGTGGACAAGAGGCTACAAAATGTGTTAGGAAAATTTTCCCTTCTTTCAATATTTATGTTGAGTAAATGAGCATGAGCTTTATTTAAACTCTTTTTCAAACTCATCCTTCATTCTGTTTACATATAATGCCTCCCAAAAGAAACAACGAAAGAAGGAATAGGAACCAGCCCACACCACCGCCTATTCAAGAAGATCCCCTAAATGAGCATATCTTTCACACTGAGTTCAAAGCTGATTTCACTACCTTAGCTCAATCAGTAGCTTTCCAGGATAATTAGCAGGCTGTTACCCCAGCCAATCAAATGGAAAATATAGTTGTAGCTAGGATTCAGTACTTTACCCAAATGAATCTCCCTTTATTTTTGGGATGCAAGTCTGAGGAGGATTCACAGGAGTTCCTTGATATAATTCAGAAAGTGATAGATATCATGGGTGTCACTTCTAGTGAGAGTATAGAGTTGGCTGCATACCAATTTCAGGATATGGCTTACACCTAGTATAAGCAGTGGAATGAGGATAAGAGTGTTAAGGAAGGGCTTGTCAAGTGGGAGGAGTTTGCCACGACTTTCTTAGATAGATTTTTTCCTCTAGATTTGAGAAAATATAAGGTACATGAATTCATTAATTTAAAGAAAGGTAATATGAGTTTGAAGGAATACTCGCTTAAGTTTACTAAGTTGGCGGGGTATGCTCCTTCTATGGTGGCTGATAATAGGTCTAGAATGAGTAAGTTTGTATCTGATGTATCTAATAGTATGGTAAAGGAGTATCAGACTGTTATGTTGATTAAGGAAATAGACCTATCTAGGCTTATGGTCCATGCTCAGTAGATAGGGGAAGAAAATTATAAGGAGAAAGAGAGATAAAGAGTAAGAGGGCAAGAATAGGTAGTTTTAACTTTTATCAGCCGAGGTCAGAGGGTGGAAACCATTCTCAATTCCATCAAAAATTCTCAACTCCAGCTCCATCTTTAGCTAGTGCGCCAGTGCTAAAGTTCAGGAATAACAATCGGGATAGAGCACCAGACTCTAAGTTATAAGGTAGCATGAACAATGACTGTAGCAATCCACTTTTCTAAAAATATGGCAAAAATCATCAGGGTGTGTGCAAGGCTTGTAGTGACATATGTTTTATATATGTCAAACCAAGCCACATGATCCGAGAGTGTATGGTGGTAGCGTAGAGGGGCATAAATAATCAATAACAAGGCCAGAATACTTCTTCAGTAGCACTAGTAAGTCGTCTGACCCAATAAGGTGCCACTTCCAGTGCCACCAGTAGTTAGCACCAGAATATGTTGTATGCACTCTAGTCCTGATAGGATCAAAAAAGTTCTCCTGATATGATTACGGGCACGTTAGAGGTCATTTATCTCTATGTTTATACTTTATTAGACCCCGAATATTCACTCTTCTTTGTAACCTCCTATATAGGCATCGATTTTGGTGTCAGCCCCAAATCTTTAGAAGAACCTTTCTCAGTGTCCACTCCAGTCGGTAAATCCATTGTAGCGAAGCGAGTATACAGGAATTTCCTGGATACAGTGTCTCAGAGAGTTACTTTAATTGACCTATTAGAGTTAGAGATGACTGATTTTTATGTCATTCTCAGGATGGATTGGCTTCATTCATGTTATGCCTCAGTTGATTGCAGAAATAGAGTAGTTCTATTTCAGATTTCCAATGAACTAGTCATTGAATGGAGGGGTAGTACTTTAGTTCTTAGGGGTCAAATCTTTTCTTATCTTAAGGCAAGAAAAATGATATCTAAGGGGTACATGTACCATCTTGTTCAAGTCAAAGACTCTAGTTCTGAGACTCCTAGTATTGAGTCAGTTTTAGAAGTAAGGGAATTTCCAGAAGTTTTCCATAAAGACCTTCCTGGAGTTCTTCCCAAAAGGGAAAATAACTTCGAAAAAGATCTTCTTCCAGATACCCAGCCTATCTCTATTCAACCTTACAGAATAGATCCAGCTGAGTTTAAGGAGTTAAAAAATAGTTTAAAGATCTCTTAGACAAGGGTTTCATAAGGCTGAGTGTTTCCCTATATGGTGCACCAGTCCTTGTTGTGCGTAAGAAAGATGGTTCTCTCAGAATGTGCATCGGTTACCCTCAGTTGAACAAAGTCACAATCAAGAATAAGTATCCACTCCCTAGGATTGATGACTTATTTGACCAACTTTAGGGTGACAATTATTTCTCTAAGATAGACCTCAGATACTACTATCATTATCTTAGAGTCAGAGAATTTGACATTCTGAAGAAACCTTTAGAACTTGGTATGGTCAGTTCAAATTCTTAGTCAAGTCCTTTGGACTAACGAATGCCCCTGCAACTTTTATAGACTTAATGAATAGAGTATTCAAGTAGTACTTGGACATATTTCTCATAGTCTCCATTGATGATATTATTGTCTACTCCTATAGTAAGAATGATCATGCAGACCATATGAGAATTATGTTGCAAACTCTTAGCGACTATCAATTGTTCGCCAAATTTAGTAAATCCAATTTTTGTCTAAGGTCAATAGATTTCCTTGGCCATATTATTTCTAGTGATAGCATTAGAGTTGACCTTCATAAGATCGAAGCAGTGACAAACTGGCCGAAACCCATCTCTCCATCAAATATTAGGAGTTTCTTAGGATTGGCTGGCTATTAAGATGATTTGTTGAAGGTTTTTCTTTTATTGAAACCCCCATGTCTCGATTGAATCCAAAAAAGTCAAGTTTCAGTGGTCATATTCTTGTGAGAAGAGTTTTTAGGAGTTGAAGACTCGACTCACTTTTGCTTTATTATTGACTTTGCCAGATGGTTTAGATCGGTTTGAAGTTTATTGTGATGATTCCAGAGTTGGTCTTGGTTGTGTGTTGATGCAGAGAAGTAAGGTCATAGCCTATGCCTCTAGATAGTTTAAGCACCATGAAAAAAATTATCCTACCTATGATCTAGAGTTAGCAACTATTGCATTTACTTTGAAGATTTGGAGGCATTATCTTTATGGGATTTATGTTGATATATTCACGGATCAAAAAAGTTTGCAATATATGTTCTTGCATAAGGATTTAAGTCTTTGTCAGAGAAGGTGGCTGGAGTAGCTGAAGGATTATGATATGAGTTTGTTGTATCATCTGGGTAAGGCCAATGTAGTGGTCGATACCCTTAGCAGGTTGCCTATAGTTAGTGTTGCTCATGTTGAGAAGGGTAAGAAAAAATAAATTAGTGAGGTTCATCAGCTTTCTAGATTAGATGTTTGGTTGGTTGATTTAGCTGAAGGTTGTGTATGGGTTTAGAATAGTTCAAAATCTTCGCTGGTTGCCGAAGTGAAAGAAAACCAAGATAAAGATCCTAGTTTGGTTAAGTTAAAGGAGGCGGTTGGATATCAAAAGGTGGAGGTTTTCTCCTAAGTGGGGGATGGTGTACTTTATTGTCAGGGTGATTATGTGTTTCGCGTATTGATGACTTGAGACAACGAATACTTACAGAAATGCATGGTATGTGATACTCTATCCATCCAGGGGACACTAAGATATACCATGACTTATGGGAAATCTATTGGTGGAATGGTATGAAGAGAGATGTTACAAAGTTTGTAGCTAAGTGTTCTAATTGTCAGTAGGTTAAAGTTTAGCATCAGAGGCCTAGTGGTATATTACAGTAGTTCAGTATCCCCACTTGGAAGTGTGAAGTGGTGAACATGAACTTTATGACAGGATTACCTCATACGCATTATCAAAATAGTTTGATATGGGTCATTGTAGATAGAATGACCAAATCAACTAATTTCCTGCTAGTTCATACTTCATAATCAGTTGAGGATTATGCCAAACTCAATCTTAGGGAGTTGGTTAGGTTACATGGGATTCCATTGTCTATCATATCAGATAGAGGTACTCAGTTTACCTCTCACTTTTGGAAGGATTTTCAGAAGGGTCTTGGTACCCAAGTTCATCTCAGTATAACTTTTCATCCTCAGAAAGACGGTCAGGCAGAAAGGACCACTCATACCATAGAGGACATGTTAAGGGTTTGTGTTATTGACTTTAGAGGTAGTTGGGATGATCACTTACATTTGATTGAGTTTTCTTATAACAACTACTATCACGCAAGTATTCAAATGGCTCCGTTTGAGGCTCTTTATGGAAGGGGATGTAGATGTTCTATTGGTAGGTTTGAGGTGGGTGAAGCTTGTTTGATGGGGTCAGATACAGTGTTTGATGCAATGGAGAAAGTTTAGTTGATTTAGGAGAGGATGAAGACAAACTAAAGACGTCAAAAATCCTATATAGATATGAGGAGAAGAGATATTGAGTTTGAGGTTGGTGATTTGGTTTATTTAAAAATCTCTCCCATGAAGGGAGTAAAGCGATTTGTCAAAAATGGGAAACTCAATCCCCATTATGTTGTCCCGTATAAGATCTTGAGTCATTTTTGGATGGTAGATTATGAGCTAGAGTTGCCTATATATTTGGCATCAGTGCATCCAGTGTTTCATGATTCCCTGTTGAAGAAGTGTATTGGTGATTCAACTGTTATTGTCCCATTAGAATGAATGGATGTTCCGGATAACCTTTCTTATGAAGAAGTCCTAATTGATATTCTTGATCGCCGGACTAGTAGACTAAGGAACAACAGAGTTCCCTTGGTCATTGTTCTTTTGCAGAATTAGTCCGTCGAGGGAGCCACTTGGGAATCAAAAGAAGCAAAACAAACCAAGTACTCTCATCTATTCTCTGTGAACTCAGATTCATCTTAAGGTAACAATTTTCTTCAGACTGTATCTCTTCCATTCTTATTTTAAGCTATGTAATCCATCTCATGCAATTGCATACATTATGTTCATAGTAACATGCTTCAGACTCAGTAATGAAATCATGTTTATGGTCATGCATGTTCAGTTTATGATCTCAGTTTCCTTAGCATTCTCAACTTACCAACCTCATTCAAGGATGAATGTTTCCAAGGGGGAGATATTTCAATACCCCGTAAGATCTAGCTTAATTCAGCTCATGATTGCATGTTAAGGGGATCCAAGGTTTAGAAATTTCACTAAGTGTAGGGACTTAGTCATTTCCAAGGCCGCTAAACTTTGATGATTTTATTTTTGATCTTCCCAACCTCATAACATCGGTTTTTAAGCTGATTTATGATCAGGGTTGTTAAAAGTACGTCTCAAGTGAGTTTTGGAATTTACGGACGAGCGTAAGGGCATGTTTGGAGAAGAAAAATTGTAGCAGCGCCAGGAATAGCCCGCGGTGCCTTCTACATTGCAATGCATTAGAGCCCACGGCTCCTCTTCCATGGCACCGCACTGGAGCCAGCGGAGTGCCTTCCCTCACCCATCCAACTTTTGTTCCTCAAAAATTAAGGGAATTTGGGTCATTTACCTTTACCCAATTAGTCCATAACACGAAATTTAGCTCCCCAAAGAGCATTATTTGCTCTTTCAATCACAAATTCACTCAAAAGAGGCCTTCTTTTCCTCAAGAACTAACCCTAACCCATTCTCAAGAAATCAAGGATTTCAAGCTTCAAACCTAAAGAAATTCTCAAGAATCTTCACTAAATCATCTAGTGCGGTATGTGTGATGTTCATTCATGGGTTCGTTTTACCCATGAAGTCCAAGAACCCCTTTTTGGTTTTAAATTATGAGTTTTAAATGTTTAAGTTGAAATATCTCCATGAATCTCTTGTAAATGCAATTACAAGTTATGTTTATAAGTGTTTTCAAGTGGGATGAGCCATTACATGTTTTAAACAATGTAATATTTATGTTAAATCCCTAAGTTATGATTTTAGCCTTGTAATCATATTATTCTCGCATTTTTTACCCATTCCAATGCTTAAGTTCACGACTCTCATGTGTTTGATGGAATGCCCAAGTGCTGGATTTTGAACAATGATCCCTTACTATGGTTTTAAAGCTTTCATATGGCCTTATTTTTAATTAATTCATTGTTGGTGGGTTATGAACACCCGATACGTATGTGATTTCTATGAATTCAGCTTTCAAGTACTCAGATAGTTAATCCATGAATCTTCTCAGTATAATCAGACAATCATATTCATAATGAGAACTATCAGTTATATAAAAGCATTCAGTTGTGTTTAGTTCAGTTCAGTACCAGTGTCAGTTCAGTTAGGAGTAGGACTTAGTACCGAGCGAATGTAGGGGTGGCGACTTCCCTATCAATTAGGCAGAGTCATTAGTAGCAGTCCCTGCATTCCAGAACTATGTAGCCATCGTAGGATATGAGGAGTCACCCGTCAGTTTTGGCTTGACGTCCTCTCAGGGGTCACGTGTCAGTTTAGGATTGACACCCTGGTCCTTTGCGACAACAGTTTAGTGGATCAGCACAGTTAGTGTTAAAAATCGTGGCACTATACTGAAACCCTTCTAATTAGGGTTATATGTTGGACCCCAATTAGCTGGCATGTCAGTTTGATGATACCTCTTATAGTCTCAGCATAATATTTAGTATTATTTCAGTTCAGGTTTGCTTGACCAAGTGTACATACTTTTAGTTATTAAGTTATAGACTTTACAGTCTTTTAGATTTTAGACTTATTTCAGATTACAAATTCATGCTTGGTTTTGCATTCTCAGATGTTTCATGCATTCATGTTCTGTTTTCTTATGCTATTCTGTTAGTTCTTATTTCATATGCACAGTACCCCTTGTATATCAACCTAACCTTATCTCATATACCAGTACATTTAAAGTACTGACCGCATACTTTTCTTTGTGCTATGATGTCTTATATCATAGGTTAGGATGTATAGTTTCTCGATCGAAGTTAGACAACTCAGCATAATCCAGTAGCCGTAATGGTAAGTCCTCATGCATCGACAACATATCATGTTTATTCAGTTATTTACTTTATTCAGTCTATTAGAGTTAGTTGGGAGTCTTTACTATCAACCCTTCTATTAGTTTAGAGGCTTTTAAACATTCAGACAAAACAATTAGAAAGTCAGTTAGATACTTGCAGTTCTTATCATTTGTTTCAGATATTTAGTATTTTGTATATGAGTATTCAGATTTGTAGTTACCTTCTCAGTTTATCTTCTGCACAGGTGTTATGTTTATATTTTATTCAGCGCTCACAGCAGGTACCAGTTCATGGGTTAGCCTCTAGTCACTTCTAGCCATAAGCACTGTTGTCTCAACTAGAGGGTAGCGTTGGGTCGTAACAATGATATTGCAATTAATTGAGGGGAACTGAAGGAGATAAGAATGGAAATATAGCTATTGGTTTCCAAAGCCACGATAGAGCTCCATAAGTCTAACTCACCAATATTATCATCCTCAACCTCGAGCCTATACACCGGATCAACGTACTCACCTACAATAAGGTTTATCTCTCCAAAATTCAAAATATTCCATTCCTCTTCCTCAATATCCTTTGAACAATAGCCACAATGGCATGCACTGATTCCTCAAAATTATCCTCAACCCTCACATATTTATTAGGTATCTCTAAATCCAAGTTCCAACCCAGGCTAGAGTCTACAAAGAGAAAGAAGTCAAGGGATAATCTTACACCAATTGGAGAATTTTATACCAATTTGTTCTAGAAATTGAGACAGCTAGGCATCATATCAATCATTCAAAAAAATTTGATCGTAATGTACGATGTGCATATCATTATAATGTTCAGGGTCACAGTACTGAATATTGTTGTACTTTGAAAAGGGACATAGAAAGGATGATTCAAGAAAAATTAATTGTAGTGCAAGAAATTTACACTACGAGCATCAGACAGAATCCTTCACCAACACACAGTAATGCATATCACATGGGAAGAAATGAGTTAAGCATGGGGATCTAGAATTTATTTATTGTGAGAAATATATTTGACACTGGTGAAAGCTTAGTCATGCTATTGTGCAAACCAATGGCAAAGATGTCAAGCTCAGCAATTGGGAAGACACTCCTCTCCTTACGAGGAATGGGTTTTAATAGTGTGTTTTGTTATCTTTTAAGTTATCCAAATTATTTCAAGCTTGTCATTCAGGATCTATCTTGTTTGGTTTCTTAATTGTCTTTGTCAAAACCATTCTATCTTTTCTTTCAATAAATGTAGTGTCTTTTTTGTTTTGTTTTATTTTGTATTGTTTGTTTGTGTTCTTTGCACTGTTCATTTTATGATTGGTTCTAGTAATATAACATACTTCTGGAATTTTCAGCCAGATCTTAAAATTCAATTTAATTATGAGGCATTGAATCAAAATGTTAAAGTTAGGAAAAGAGCATCTAAAAAAGTAGATAGAGTTTTGAGATATTTTGTTTCGAGTTGAAGTCTTACTTGAATAAGTTAAGACAATCATTTTGAGAATTACAAGAATAAATTGGTCATCAATGGAAAGACATATCTCAAACATTTTAAATTGGATCAAATAGTGGAGGAATTCATTTCTATGTCAACATAAATATAAGAAAAGTCGTCCCACTAAAGTATCAGTCATCCGATGTGAGGTGTGTACCAAAAAGGTGGAGTTGGATGTTTGACAAGTGCAGAAGAAGAAGTAAAACACATGCTCAATTAATTTTTGTTTGGTACAAAAGATAATATAAGTGAGCTTCATCTTTCACTTTCATATTTCATGCATTGTACTTGCATTTTTAAGGATTGATATGATGGAGGCATTTCATTTTGCTATCCAAAAATTGTGTCATCCTTTACCTACCCTATTTAAGCTTTAGTTCTGCCTTTTATTTTGTACCCCTCTTTAAGAATCAAGTTGGAGTCAACAAAATTTTAAAAAAAGTGTTGAGCAAAAGAATAGAATTAGGATAAGTTCATAAACAAAGTGAGCGAGTCAAAAAAAGATAAGAGCGTCAAGAAAAATAGAGCTAGAAAAATCCCAAAGAAGTAAAATGGGAAAATAATTCAGAATCAAGAAAAAGAACAATTGTCCTGAACTACATTTGACCTGATTCTTGCATTGACAAGATAAATAGGCATCCCTACTCTAAGTTTGATCCAACCAAACAAATAATTTTGAATCACCAGTTAAAGAAACTGAGGCAAGAGTAAATCTACGTTTGTTTGAGTTTATTCCAAAAGTTGCAAGTCCCACCCACTTCAAGTGTCATTTGAGCCTCATGTGATCCTTTCTAACTCTATCCAAAAGTCACATTACAGCCAAAGAAAGACCTTCAGCACAATCTCTTAGAATGTTAACGCTAATCATGCAATGGCTATGACGACGTATTTTGGGTTCTACTTATCTTCCCCAGCATAAAGAATCAGGAGAGGAATAATAATGAGAAGTACTATTAGTGAAAACTCTCACAAGCATCATAAGATGATTATGAGTTAAGAGAAATAAAAATGAGAGTCTTATTGGTGAAAACCTTCATTGGCACCATAAAGTGATGGTAAGCTAAGGAAAATAAAAATGAGAGAGCCTTATTAGTGAAAACCCTCATGGGCACAGTAAGGTGATGGTGAGCTGAGAGATTTTCACTGGTGAAAATCCTCACAAGCACTAATGTGAGAAAAATAGAGATTAGAAAATCCTCATAGGCACTGAGTTGAGAAAAATGAAAATGAGAATCTCATTGATGAAAAACCTTATGGGCTCTGTAAGATGATGGTGAGTTGAGATAAATAAAAATTAGAAAGTTTTGTTGGCAAAAACCCTTCAAGGCATCACTAACCAAATAAAGTCTATGAGTGCAATTGGCCTAAGGAAGCAACTCAATTTCAGGTTCATTAACTCAACAACAATTGGTGAAAGTTTGGATAGAAAAATCAGCCAGTTTAATCCAAATGCAAGTCATAATCATTATAGCTGATTGTCATTTTAAAATAGATTTTCTTTTCTCTATTTTCAAAAAAGAAACATTTATTGTTCTTTGTTTCTTCTCTATATTTCTATTTTGTGCTTTTAAGTTTGTTGTCTAAATAGAAAATTCTTATGATTTTTCTAATATTTTTGAGTCAAGTCTATGTCAAAAGAAGTGAGAAAGGATTTCAAAACTTTCTATCAACCTCTTCAGTTGGACAAAACAAGACAAAAGGCTAGCACATCAAATAAACATGATTGTATGCTGAAATGAGGCATGCAAAAAAATTTGTCAATAGACAAGTTTGGGGTTTCTTGAAAATATCAAGGTTCAAATAATTTCTCTAAGAGACACAGCAAAACGTAGATGATATGTTTGTTTCAGAGTCACTCTTACTAATCTGAGTTTGGATCAATGGTGAAATAATTTAATGGCATATGTCATTAGTTGAAAGCAAGAAATGATTAAATGTGACAAGTGCGAGAGCAATTACCTCGAAAGCTAAAGACATAAGCCAGCCACCATGTCTTTATAATCACAAGTTTTCTTTGATGAAATAGGAACCCATATTACGTTCAAATCAAGGACTTCATATCCTAAATATTGAAGGCTATAATTCCTAACTTCTGCAAATACAAGAGGCAATGCTGTTACACAGGATTTGTAATCACAATTATGGTAAAACTCATCATCTCATACCCGTAAGAGACATGCATTCTAATTTAGGTTTTCATGTCTCATATCTAGGAGTTTCACTTCTTAATTTGAACTATTAATTCTAAAAGATGTATTTTATAGTCAAAATCTCTCACTTTTACTCTTAAAAGACACACTTTTTAGTCTCGATCATTCAATTTTATCATCAAGAGATGCATTTATTAATCAGAGTCGTAATTTACCATTACATTATGCATTTTTGCAAGTAGTTGTGATTGGTCTTGACATTCACAAAAGTTTTCTGAGGAGAAACTACGGTAAAAAATTTCATTCATGTTATTTGGAACTTCACTTTATGTCATGACCCGAACTAGGTCCTGGTCGTGATGAGTATCTCAAGTCTACCGAGGAATAGAGACCAACCTCATTTCATAGTCAAACAGAACACAACACACCTAGCATTAGATGAATTTCAAACATATAACAAGATAGAGTAATCAATGATGAGGATGTACTATGGAATCACAATACCGAATCCCAATCCATAGTAATGCACAAAGCTTCTAATGCAACTAAAATAATCTAAGTCAGGATATGCCCCTGACGATAGCCAAAAATAAGTTCAAAGAAAATTTTATAATAATAGAAAAACCCAGAAGCAACGACCTTATAGAAAAAGGAGCCTCACCACTTCAAATTGACTGTCGATAAAACAAAAATCCTATCACTGCAAAGGAAAAGTAGAAGTGCCTTCAGACACTACATCAAGTGGGGATACAAGATCTGCAGACGGTTAGCATGTAACTCAGGGATAAGAGATAAAATAATTCTATGATCAACAGTTCAAAACCATTCAAATTAGTGTAAACCATCATATGCATATATATATATATATATATAGATATATATAACACACGCCGGAGTAGGTAACAAGGCTTAGCATGAGCTTTAAAAACCTTAACCTGGATTGTGTAGCTTGACCATCCTAAAACTAACCCATTGTCTATATGGGTCCAGCTGTCACCCCTTGGTCGGGCCCCAGTGCTTGTTAGCCGTACAAACCAGAGATATCACAGATGGCCAGGGAATCCTCGTAGCCTATGCCATCCATGATACAAATATATATAGTCTATCATAAGCACACGGTCATCAAGACCAACCCTTACGTCGGCAAACATGAGTTTCTAGTATCAATCCTTCGGGACTCACATCTTCATGGCTAGCTACATAACCCCCTTTAAGCCCAATTAAGACATTTAGCATATAAATCATTTATTAATTCAAGGAGTCGATCATTAAGGAATTATTAAGTGGTATCATCATACCAACTATAGCTTGCAAAAAAATGTCATTAAGCCAACACCTTGGGGAATCCTTGCACCCCAGACTCCATTATTAAAATTAACTTGGGGATTCCTTATATCCCACAAGGTTTTCAAAATCATTATCATCTGTTTAGACATTCATGTAATGTATTAGTCTTAAGAAAAGTAGGCGAAGACAAATGATTAATAACATTCTTAAACCAATCATGCAAGTGGGTTGGGGTTCTCACTAATTTCAATACCAAATCCAACTATTTTGGGAAATCCTTGTACCCCTAGTTCCTTCGTCTACAAATTTGGAGATCCTTATACCCCTATTTCATTCATCACTCCCATTCACCCCAATGAGTTAACAATTCATCAATTCAAGGGATAATAAATCATAATAATCATTGGAAAACATTTAAACAATTTACATACAAAACCCTAAACCCATCATTCAAAACCCAACATCAAAATCATGTGAATATTAAACCAATTCATGCCAATATGAAAACCCAAGCTTAGGGAGAGAGATACATTCTTTAATCACCAAGAATTTGAAGATAGAATCAGCCTTAGAGCCCTAGATGACAAATTTATTGAAACCCTAACATTGTCTTTGAATGGGAATTTGAGAGAGTTTAAGACAGTGTTTACAATTGATAAGTGTTGAAATTAATGGGCCAAAGGTGTCTTATGTACAAGGGGTCTAAGTGGATAAAGAGGGAAATGTACAAAGTGCCCTTGATAAAAAGACTAAACAAATATCGTCACTAACCGCGGGTCACTATACGACTCATAAGGACTTATTGTGACTTTGTACCACATGTTGTAGTCTGGACAATAGCTGAGGGACCCCTATTTGGTAACCTTATGACTTATGTCATATGACTCATCAAGAGACCCTACAACTCATAGGGTCCTAGTCATAACAAAGGCAGAAGCATTAGGGCACACACTGGTCACCTTACGATTTGGACACCACGACTTGTAATGAGTTTTTTGACTTATAACATCTAGTCGTAATTAGGACAATAGCATAGGTACCACTCACAGGTTAGATGACAGTTTTAATCCTATGGCTCGTAAGGACAACTTATGACTCGTAAGGTGAGTCATTGGTTTAGCAGTGAGCTCAAAGCTCAAGGATTTTTCAAGGACCAAAATTCAGGGTATTTCACCCTTAGGATCATTTGACCTCGAATGATGAGTCAAGGCATCTATTAGCATGATTTAACACAGAACACAATGACAATGTCCTTTAACAAAGACATAAAGTAAAGATATTAAGGAATTACTCATAACTTATGCACGATTATCCTAATCGGGGAACACGAACGCATATTTGGACTTCATGTCCTCTTCAGCTTCCCAAGTAGCTTCTTCAAGATTTTGGTTCCTCTAAAGAACCTTCACCGAAGACACATCCTTATTGTTCAAATGATGGACTTTTCTATCTAAAATTTCAATTGGGACTTCCTCATAAGACAAGAAATCCAAATACCAACACTCTCCAAAGGAATAACCAAGGAAGGATCACTTACACACTTACTAAACATTGAAACATGAAAAATTGGGTGAACAAAAACCAAACTCAAAGGCAACTCCAACTCATAAGTGACATTTCTCACTTTCCTCAAATTCAAGTATGGGTCAATATAAAAGGGACTGAGCTTTTCCTTCCTTTCAAACCTTATCACTCCCTTTATGGGGAAAAATTCAAGTATACCCAATCGCCAACTTCAAATTTCGACTCCTTTTGCCTCATATCCGTAGAGGACATTTGGTGACTTTTAGTGGTCTTAAGCCTATTTCGAGTGACCTTCACTTTTTTCCTATCTTGGTAAACCAAGTCGAGACCGTACAACTTATTCTTAACAACCTCAAACCACCTAATAAGAGATCTATACCTCCTACCATAAAGGACCTTGGAAGGAGCCATCCCAATGCTAGATTGATAGCTATTATTATATGCGAACTCTATGATAGGAAAATGATCAACCCAACTGTCACCAATGCCGATCACAGGGGACCTTAGTATATCCTTCAATTTCAGAATGGTCCTTTCCATTTGTCCATTCGCTTAAGGGTGGAAAGAGGTGCTAAGGTTCCCTTTAGTTCCAAAACCTCTCTGAAATGAATGCTAAAATGAGATGAGAACTGAGCACCTCAATAATATTTTATGGAAATTAGAGAACCATTCAACTTAACCATCTCCTAAATAAATAATTTTGCATAGTCCTCTCTAGAATAGAAGGTCCTCACGGGCAAGAAATAAGTGATCTTAGTCATCTTGTCCATGATGACCCATGAGTAAAACTGATTTTGAGACAGCGGAAGACTGGTTAGTCCATATTAATCACCTTCCACTTTCATATAGGCAACTCAATTTCTTAAAAAAAATCACCAGGTCTCAAGTGCTCCACTTTCTCTTGCGGACGCACCACGCACTTAGCCAAAAAATTGTCCATATCCCTCTTCATGTTATTCCACCGATAGATCTCTTTTAAGTCATGGTACATCTTCTTCAAACTAGTATAAATATTGTACCTCAACTTATGATCCTTAACCAAGATTCTTTCTCGCATCCCATTAACATCGAGAACACACTGTCTATCTTGATACCTCAAGACACTATCACTTCGAATCTCAAAAGTTATAACCTTGTATTGACTCACATCGTACTTGATTTGTATCAAAATAACATCGAAAAGCTATTTCTCCTTCACCTCAGTACCAAGAGATGACTTTGCCACCTCTTGAATAATTACATCACCATCCTCAGAGTCTAAGAGACGAACTCTTAATTAGCCAAATGGTGAATATCCTTCACCAACACTTGCTTCTCATAATCAACATGAGACAAGCTTCCCATGGATAACCTACTAAGAGCATCAACAACCACATTAGCTTTACCTAGATGATAATAGAGACTCATATCATAATCCTTGAGCAACTCAAGCCATTTTTATTGCCTGAGATTTAACTCCTTCTGGGTGAACACATACTATAAGATTTTATGATTTGAGAAGATATCCATATGAACTTTATACAAATAATAATGCGAAATCATTAGTGCAAACACCACAACCAACAATTCCATGACTTGCGCCAGATAGTTCTTTTCATGCACCTTAAGCTGCCTAGAAGCATACGCCACAACCCTGCTATGCTACATAAAAACACAACCAAGTTCCACATGGGATGCATCACAATACAAAATGAAACCATCAGTACCCTAGGGTAGGGTCAAGACTAAAGTAGATGTCAATTTATCCTTCAACTTCCCAAAACCACCCTTACAAGCATCTGATTTGGGGTCAATTTAGTCAACAGGGCATCAATAGATGAGAAAATCTCTACAAATATCCTATAATATCCAGCTAAACCCAAAATGCTTTGAATATCGATTTGAGTGTAGGTCTAGGCCATTTCTTGACCACCATAACTTTCTGTGGATCCACCATTATCCTTTCACTGGAAACAACATGACCAAGAAAAGTAACAACATTCAACCTAAATTCACACTTGGAAAACTTAACATACAAACACTAATCCTTAAGGATCTACAACACCACACGAAGGTGATTGGTATGATCCTCCTCACTTTTTGAATACACCAAGATGTCACCAATAAACACAACATCAAATAAGTCCAGAAACTAATGGAATACCCATTCATAAGAACCATAAATGTTGGTCGAGTATTAGCTAAAGTGAAAGACATAAATAAAATCTCATAATGACCATATCGAGTATGGAAAGCAGTCTTAGGGATATCCATTTTCCTAATATTTAACTATGATAACCCAAACAAAGATCAATTTTAGAAAAGTACTTAGCACCCTGAAGTTGGTCAATTAGGTCTTCAATCCAACAAAGAGGATATTTATTCTTCACTGTCACCTTATTCAACTGGTGATAATCTATGCATATTTGAAGGGACCCATCCTTCTTACGCATGAAGAGTACTGGAGCACCCCAAAGGGAAATACTAGGATGAATAAAACCCTTATCAAGAAGATCTTTCAAATGCTCCTTAAGTTCTTTTAACTCAGTTGAAGCCATTCTATAGTGAGGGATAGAGATAGGATGAGTATCCAGAAGAAGATCAATCTCAAAGTCTATTTCCTTATTGGGGGAATACCAGGAAGGTTATTAGGAAAGACCTCATAAAATATATTGACTACAGGAACAAATTACAAAGAAGGACCCTCCGAGTTGGAATCTTTAACCTAAACTAGGTGATAAAGACACCACTTGGAAATCATTTTCGTCTCTTAAATAAGAAATGAATCTTCCCTTAGGCACTAGGGAACTCTCTTCCCACTAAATCACTGGTTCATTTGGGAATTAGAAATTGACACTTTGGGTCTGACAATTAAGAGACATAGCATGAATGGAGCCAATATATCCCAAAAATAAACATCAAAATCCAACATCTCCAACTTTATCAAATCTACCATGGTATTCTTACTATAGAAAATACCACACAACCATTGTAGACCTTTCTAGCTATAATAGTGTCAATCACTGAGGTAAACATGGAAAAGGGATAAGGAATACACCCATGAGCAAAATGAAAATGAATAGCCACATAAGGGGTCACATAAAAAAGAGTAGAACCTAGATCAAGTAAATATTACATATTAATGGAAAAGAGTTGCAACATACCATTAATGACATTAGGAGATGGCTTAAATTCCTGGTGGGTGGCAAGAGAATATAGACGGTTTTGATCAGAACTAGTACTAAAAGTGGTACACTTTGTTATTAGAGCTGACGAAGTAGCGACTTAGACTTTATTAGCCCTAGAAGCAATCTTACGCATAAGATAATTTCTCTGCATATATCCTAGTTGACCATAATTGAAACACCTTTATATCCCCTCACCATAAAAACCACTATGCATCTGACCACAAAACCAATAAGGAGGATAGGACGGGGATGACTGAGCTCCACTGGCTTGATGCTGGGCACTATGTGCTCAAGAACAATTACTTCTCTTAAAACGGCGATCACCAAACAACTTTAGATAAGGGGAACTAGCCGTCGAGTAAGAGTTAGAACTTCCCTAATTCTTCTTATACCACTTCTTACCATCTCTACCACTCTTCCACTGACCTCTACCACAATCTAAAAATCTAAACTTCTTACTTTGCCTCTTTTCTATATCTATTTTCTTCTTTTTTTCCTATTCGACCTGCTGCATATATACCCAAGCCTAGAAATATCCATGTCATTATTTAGCAGTGAGGCCTTGGACTCTATGACCAAGTCCTCAGATAACCTAAAAGAACACTTCCTCATCTTAGCCCTCTTAGAAGTTACCAACTCTAGAGCATAGTGAGATACATGATGAAATTTCAAGGTGTACTCTTTCACACTCATCCTACCCTATTTTAGATTTACAAACTCCTCATTTTCATCCTCTCTGAACCCCTAAAGAAAGAAATGATCAAGAAAATCACCAAGAAAATCACCCCACAATGACAACTCTATATCATCCCCCCTAGATTAATCCCACTCTTTGTACCAATGATATTCCATATCTTTCAATTAATATATAGTAAATTCACGACCCTTAGAATAGAAGCATGCATAACTTGAAAGATCTTCTCCATCTCATCTATGAACCCTTGAGGATCCTCCTCAACCTTAGAGCTAGTAAAGGTTGAAGGATTGAGCCTTATAAACTTGTAAAACACCCTAGGTTTTGGTCCTTGGAAATTTCCCAATTTTAGCTTTCTGTTGATCATACAACTCACCATACCAGTCGTATAGTAAGGGTACGGGCCAGGTGGCCCTACCTTGTAGGATGTCCAGTGTTTGGTAGTCAAGTTTATATTATAGTTATGGATTGGTGGTATGGTTTATATGGTTTAGTGATGGGTTATTGGTTTTATCCTTCACTTATTCTAAAACTTAGTATCTTGACTTGACTCTAAGTATGTGTAACACCCCATATTTCCCTAGAATAAACTAAATCCTAGTGCATGAGTATTCATATGTGAAATTTTTGAAACACTAATTATTTTTTAGTTTAGATCCTACCATTGTGTAGGAAATTGAATTAGCTCTCTAACGATATAGAATTTTCCTAAATTCAATAATCGGGTATGAAGTTATGGCAATTTTAAGTTTTAGTCATTAAACACCGTCATTTTACCCATCAGCGCATCGTGGAAAGAGTCAAAATAGAAATTGTTAATTTCCAGTGAGGTGTCACAATTTTGGCGCATCACGCCATAGGCTAATTTGGCATTTGTCATTTTTCATTGTTGCAGTGTGATGCCACCGCATTGCAGAGAACTTCCAGGTCCTAACCAGTGAAGGACCGTGATTTCCCTGAATCATGCCACAGACCAATTTCCCAGTTGTCAGATTTTAGTGACACGACGCGATAGCATTGCGTTGCGACAAGGTCCCAAATTGGAAAATTTTTACGAAAATCTAATATTTCATCTAGGGTTAAAACAGCCGTATCCCATTATTTTAATCCACCCAGATGGAATACTTAAGCCCTAAAAATATTTTAAAAGTTCATTCTTTGTTAATTTCCCCCAAAATTCAAGAACTTTCTCTCTAAATTATAAACCCTAGCTCTTAAGAAAACCAAGTGCAATCTCAAGAATTCACCCAACAACTTCAAGAAATTCATCCGTTAAGGTATGTTAGATGTTCATCTATGGAGCTCAAGTAACCTTTTTAATTATAAAGTTATGATCTTTTTAAGTTATTTGATTTTAAATCATGATTTCATCCATTAATCTCCATGAACTTTGATTTAATACCTTGTTTTAATAAAGTTATTATGGTTATTCGATTCCTCATGTTTTAGTGTTATCATTTGTTGAATTAAATCATGACTTAGTAGTTTCCATGACGATTCCTCATGTTTTAGTGTTATCATTTGTTGAATTAAATTATGACTTAGTATTTTCCATGATAATTTCAATTATGACGGTCCTTTAGTAATTCTATGATTATTTTAAACCATGAACTATAAGTGTTTGATAAAAATACCTACAAGAGCAATTGATTTAATAAGAGTCTTCATTCTATGTCCTTTAATGTTTTAGTGTCATGCTACTACTACTGTTTTGAGTCCTGGGGGTATTGAATACCTGAAACCATTGTTGTTTACTTAATGTTGTGTTAGTATCTTCAGAATAACTTTTGATTATATTATGAGCATTATCAGAATAGTCAATTAAACTAGATTAGTTTAGCATTTCAGTATCATTTAATTGGGATTAGGATTTAGCATCGAGTAAGGGTAGGTATGGTGGCTTCCCCGTAAGATAGGCAGAGTTGTTAGTAGAAGTCCCTATACTCCAGAACTATGTAGCTAGTGTAGGATATGAGTAGTCACCCGTCAGATTAGGCTTAACTATCTCGTAAGGGTCCCGTCAGTTTAGGATTGACACTGTTAGTGCTATAGACATGATATCAGTTTAGTGGATCAACACAGCCAGTGTTAGTACCCGTGGTATGATATTAATACCCTTCCAACAGGGGCTATAGGTTGGACCCCGATTAGCTCAAATTAGGGAATATCTATTAGATGATACCTCCCACAGTCTTAGATACAGTCTCAACCACAGTTCTAGTTCAGTTCATTAGTCTTAGTATTGCTTGACCAAAGCATATGAATTTTAGTTATTTTTAGTATTTAAGTTTGCAGATTTAATCTAGTTCATGTCATATGGTTGATCATGCATCCTCAGTATCTAGAGCTTTTCATGTATTTTCAGTATTTTACAGACTTTCATACATGTTTAGTATCTAGAGATTTCATGCTCTCTATTCAGTATTCCATACTTTATATGTATATTCAGATCGATCAATACTCCTATTCATGAAACTTTGCATATTATCCTACCTCATTTAGCATACCAGTACATCTAAAGTACTGATCGCATACCTTTCTTTTGTACTATGATATCTCATATCATAGATGCTAACACTCAGTTCAAATCACACTTAGTCCCTTATATTCTCAGCAGTACAATAGTAGTGCTGAGTCCTCATCACCCAATGATAGACTATCTTATTTCATGTCTTTATTTTAGTAGTTAGTAGAGTTAGTTGGGCGCTTATCCTATCAACTTTCAGTCAGTCAGTCTTAGAGCCTTTTAAGACATTACAGTCAGTTAGTTGTTCAGTTTATTAATACCTTATTAGATTCAGATAGTAGTTTTCCTAGATTTAAATTTCAGTTTGAATTTAGATATTTAAAACCTTATAGAACTTCAGTTATTTTTCCACAAATTTATGATTATATTATCCAGTGCTCATAGTAGGTACTAGATCATAGGTTAGCTTGTGGTCCCTCGGGACTGTAAGAATCGTGTAATGACTAGGGTATTCTTGAGTTGTTACAAACTTGGTATCAAATCCAGGTATTAAAGAGTCCTAGGAAGTTTGAAAGCCGTATCGAGTAGAGTCTTGTGCATGGGTATGTAGCATGCTACACTTATGGTTGAGAGGCTACAAGGTATTTAGGAAAAAGTTTCCCTTCTTTCGGTATTCATGTCGTGCGAGTGAGCATGAGATCAAGTTAAAATCTTTGTCTAATCCACTTCTTCCTTCTGTTTACAGAACATACCTCCCAAGATGAATAGAAGAAGAATATGAACTCAGCTAGCCCCTCAGCCCATCCAGGGAGATCCTCTGGACGAGCATGTCTCTCAGGCAGAATTCAGGGCTACGTTTGCTACTCTGGCAAAATCCATAGTAGCACAGAATGAATGGTTAGCCATTGTTCCGACTAACCCAGTGTCCAATACTATTGCAACTATAATTTGGGATTTTACCCGAATGAATCCTCCTTTTTTTACGGGACCCAAGTCTGAAGAGGATCCACATGAATTCTTAAATATGGTTTAGAAGGTCATGGATTCTATGGGGGTGAAATCTAGTCAGAGTACCGAGTTGGCTACGTATCAATTATAGGATGTAGCCCATACTTGGTTTAAGCAGTGGAAAGTTGATAGAGGTGTTGATGCATGGCCTATAGAATGGTAAGATTTTACCGTGGCTTTCTTGGACAGATTCTTTTTATTGAAGTTAAGAGCGACCAAAGTGTTAGAGATTATTAATTTGAGTCAAGGCAGCATGAGTGTGAGGGAGTATTCTCTCAAGTTCACTTAGTTAGCTAGATATGCTCCTTATGTGGTGGCTGATAGTAGGTCCAAGATGAGTAAGTTTATGTCTGACATGTCTGATAGTGTGGTCAAGGAGTGTAGGACTGTAATATTCATTAGTCAGATGGACTTGTCTAGGTAGATGGTCCATTCTCAACAGATAGAGGAGCAAAATATTAAGGAAAGGGAAAGAGGAAACAAGAGAGCTAAGATGGGTAGTTTTAATTTCAATCAGCCAAAGTCAGAAAGTGATAACCGTCCTTAATTTTATCAAAGCTCTTCAGCCCCAGTACCTTCTTCAGCCTGTGCCCTAGTATCTAAATTTAGAAACGATAATAGGGATAGGGCACTAGGATCTAAGTCCCAGATCAGTATTAGCAGTGCTCGTACCAATCCTTTATGTCAGAAGTATGGTAGACACCATCAAGCTGAGTGTAGAGCAGTTAGTGATGTATGTTTCAAGTGTGCTAAGCCAGGCTATCGAATTCAGAAGTGTCGGGTAGTTTCTCAGAAAGGTAGGGATACGTGCCAACAGGGCCAGTCCTATTAGTCGCCAGTTCCGTCCGTCCGCCCAACTCAGCACGGTGTCACTTCTAGTGCTACCAGTGGTCAGCGTCCAAATAGATTATATGTTCTTCAGTACCACCAAGATCAGGAAAATTCTCCTGACATAGTTACTAGTATGTTACAAGTCTTTCACTTACATGTTTATTCTTTACTAGACCCTGGAGCTTTTTTTTCTTTTGTAACTACATATATAGCTATCAATTTCGGAGTCAGTCCTAAAACTCTAGCAGAGCCCCTTTCAGTGTCTACCCTAGTAGGTGTTTCTGTTGCAGATAGGCAGGTATACATGAACTGTTTGTTCATAATATCTTAAAAAGTTACCTCAGTTGATCTCGTGGAGTTAGAGATGATAGATTTTGATGTCATTCTTGACATGGAATAGCTCCATTCATTCTATGCCTCAGTTGATTGTAAAAATAGAATAGTTCATTTTGAATTTCCAAATGAACCAGTCCTTGAATGGAGGGGTAGTACTATAGCTCTTAGGGGTCAGTTGATTTCGTACCTTAGACCCAGAAAGATAATATCGAAGAGGTTTATTTACCATATTGTACAAGTTAAAGACTCCAACTCAGAAACTCCTACTCTTGAGTAAATCCCAGTAGTAAGAAATTCTTAGATATGTTTCCTGAAGATTTTCCCGG
The DNA here is from genome assembly GCF_002878395.1 of Capsicum annuum. NCBI lineage: Eukaryota > Viridiplantae > Streptophyta > Magnoliopsida > Solanales > Solanaceae > Capsicum > Capsicum annuum. Next base: position 55,676,380 of record NC_061115.1, read on the forward strand.
AGTTCCTCTCGAAAGGGAAATCAATTTCGAAATAGACCTTCTCCCAGATATTCAGCCTATATCTATTCCTCCATATAGAATTCCTCTAGCTGAACTTAAAGTATTGAAAGAATAGTTAAAGGATCTCCTGGATAAGGGATTCATTAGGTCGAGTGTCTCTTTATGGGGTGCACCTATTCTAATTCGTGCATAAGAAAGATGGTTCTCTCAGAATGTGCATAGACTACTGTCAGTTAAAGAAGGTCACAGTCAAGAATAAATATTTACTTCCTAGAATCGATGATTTGTTCGACAAACTTTAGGGTGCCAGTTATTTTTCCAAGATAGACCTTAGATCAAGCTACCATCATCTTAGAGTCAGAGAATGTGATATTCCAAAAACAGCTTTCCAAACTTGGTATGGTCACTTCAAATTTCTAGTCATGTCCTTTGGTCTCATGAATTCCCCAGCAACCTTCATAGACTTGATGAATCAAGTGTTCAAGCAGTACTTGGACATAATCATCATAGTCTTCATTGATGACATCCTTGTTTACTCCTATACCGAGAATGAGCATGCAGACCACCTCAGAGTAGTGCTTCATTCTCTTAGAGCTCATCAGTTGTTCACTAAATTAAGTAAGTGTGAATTCTGGCTAAGATTTGTATCTTTCCTTAGACATATTATTTTCAATGATAGAGTTAGAGTTTACCCTCAAAAGATCAAAGTAGTGACAAACTAGCCTAGACCCATCTCTCAATCAGATATCAGGAGTTTCTTGTGTTTAGCTGGCTATTACCATTGGTTTGTTGAAAGTGTTTCTTCTATTGCAGCCCCATGCCATTATTGACTTAGAAGAAAGTTAAGTTTCAGTGGTTAGATTCATGCAAGAAGAGTTTTCAGGAGTTGAAGACTCAGCTCACCTCAACCCCAGTTCTTACTCTACCAGACGGTTCAGATGGTTTTGTCGTGTACTGTGATACATCCAGAGTAGGTTTGGGTTGTATCCTCATGAAAATAGGTAAGGTCATAGCCTACGCCTCCAGACAACTTAAGCCTCATGAGAAGAATTATTTGACTCATTATGATAAGCTAGCAGCTATAGTGTTTGCCTTAAATATTTAAAGGCAATACTTGTATGGGGTGCATGTAGATGTGTTCACAGATCACAAAAGCCTTCAGTATGTGTTCTCTTAGAAATATTTGAATTTACGTCAAAGAAGATAGTTAGAGTTATTGAAGGATTATGACATGAGTATTCTGTATCATTTGGGTAAGGCCAATATAGTGGTTGATGATCTTTGTAAAATGTCTATGGGTAGTGTAGCTATGTTAAGGATGGTAAGAAGAAGCTATCTTAGGAAGTTCATCAGCTTACCCGACTAGGTATTCGTTTATTCGATACAACAGAAGGTAGTGTATGGGTGCAGAGTAGCTCAGAGTCATCTCTAGTTTTCAAGGTGAAGGAAAAGCAGTATAGAGATCCTAGTCTAGTGAAGTTGAAAGAATCAGTCAGAGATCAGAAAGTGGAGGTTTTCTCCCTAGGGGGAGATGGTGTTTTGTGTTGTCAGGGTAGATTGTGTGTTCTTGGTGTAGATGAGTTAGGAAAAAAAATTCTTGCAGAAGTGCATGGTGTGCATTACTCTATTCATCCAGGGGCCACTAAGATGTACCATGATTTATAGGAGATCTATTAATGGGGCGAGATGAAGAGAGATATTGTAGAGTTTATAGCTAAGTGCTCTACATGCCAGTAAGTTAAGACTGACCACCAGAAGCCTAGTGGGTCCATGTAGGGGTTCATTATTCCTATGCGAAAATGGGAGAAAGTGAACATGGACTTTGTGATAGGTTTGCCTCATACTCGTCATCCACATGACTCTATTTGGCTTATTGTAGATAGGATGACCAAATAAACTCATTTCTTGCCAGTTCATACCTCTTACTCAGCCAAGAACTATGCCAATCTCTATCTTAGAAAGTTGGTTGGTTGCATGGTGTTCCCTTATCTATCATATCAGATAGAGGTACCCAGTTTACCTCTCATTTCTGGAAAGCATTCCAAAAGGGTCTTGGTACCCAAGTCCACCTCAGTACAGCCTTCAACCCTCAGACAGACGGTCAAGCAAAAAGGACCATTCAGACTCTTGAGGATATTCTGAGAGCATGCGTTATTGATTTTAAAGGTAGTTGGGATGACCATTTTCCTTTGATTAAATTTGCATACAATAACAACTATTATTCCAGTATCCGTATGGCTCTATTTGAGGCTATCTATGGTAGGAGATGTAGATCTCCAATTAGTTAGTTTAAAGTAGGTGAGGCCATAGTAGTAGGCCCTGACATGGTATTTGATGCGTTAAAGATGGTTAAGTTGATCATAGAAAGACTTAAGGCTTTCCAAATCCAAAAAAATCATGTGCATATTTGAGAAGAAAGGATCTCGAGTTTGAGGTCGGTTGTGTTCTTGAAAATCTCTCCTATGAAGGGAGTGAGGAGATTCGGCAAGAAAGGAAAATGCAGTTCCCGATATGTCGGTCCTTTTAGAATCCTAGTAGTTTTGGAAAGGCAGCTTACAAGCTAGAGCTGCCTTCAAATTTAGCCTCAGTACACCCAGCATTCCATATCTCTTTATTGGAAAAGTGTATTAGTGATCCAGCTATAGTCGTTCCCTTAGAAAGTGTAGATATTCAGAATAGTCATTCCTTTGAAGAAGTTCCAGTCAAAATTCTTGATCATCAAGTTCGTATATTAAGGAACAAAGAAGTTCCACTAGTCAAAGTTCTTTGGCGAAATCAGTCCATTGAGGGAGCCCCTTAGGAAGTAGAGGCAGATATGCAGACCAAGTACCCTCATCTCTTCTCTGTGAATCCAAATTCAGCATAAGGTACTAAATGTTCTTAAGATTTTTCTCAATCATGCTCAATTTTATTTACACATCATGTTCATGTTAGTCATGCATTTATTAATAATTTCAGTCATGCATTCCATGCATCAGACATGTATATTCGGTATGTAAGCTCAGTCCATTTATTTTCTCAGCTTAACCAATTTCATTCGGGGATGAATGATCCCAAGGGGGAGATATTGTAACACCCCATATTTCCCTAGCAAAATCTAAGTCCCAGTGCATGAGTATTTGTATATGAAATTTTTGAAAAACTCATAATCTGAGTCCCATTGCGTAAGAAATTGAATTAGCTTTCCAATGATATAAAATTTGCCTAAATCCGATAACCGAGTAAGAAGTTATGGTGATTTTAAGTTTCAGTTGTTAAACACCATCATTTTACCCATCAGTGCATCGTGAAGAGATTCAAAATAGCAATTGTCAGTTTCCAGTGAGGTATCACGATTTTGATGCATCGCGCCATAGTCCAATTTGGTATTTGGCATTTTCCAGTGTTGCAGCGCGATGCCACTGCGTTGGGGAGAACTTCCAGGTCCAAATTAGTGAAGGACCATAATTTCCCCATGTCGCTCCATAGAATAGTTACCCAGTTGTCAGTTCCCAGTGACACGATGTGATAGCGCCGCGTCGCGCTAGGGCCCAAATCGAAAAATTTTCACGAAAATCTAATATTTTGTCCAGGTTACAACGGTCTTATCCCATTATTATAATTCACCTAGATGGAATACGTAAGCCCTAAAAATGTTTTAAAAGTTCATTCTTTATTAATTTTCCCCAAAATTCAAGAGCTTTCTTTATAAATTACAAACCCTAGCTCTCAAGAAAACTACGAGCAATCTCAAGAATTCACCCAAGATCTTCAAGAAATTTATCCATTACGGTATGTTAGATGTTTATGCATGCATTCCTTTTATCCATGGAGCTCAAGTAACCTTTTTAATTATAAAGTTTTGATCTTTTTAAGTTATTTGATTTTAAATCAAGATTTCATCCATTAATCTCCATAAACATTGATTTAATACCATGTTTTAAGAAAGTTGTTGTTGTTATTCAATTCCTCATATTTTAGTGTTATCATTTGTTGAATTAAATCATAACTTAGTGTTTTCCATGATAATTTCATGTAAATTATTCCGGTCCTTTAGTAATTCTATGATTATTTTAAACCATGATCTATAAGTGTTTGATAAAATGTCTACAAGAGCAATTAATTTCATAAGAGACTTCAGGCTATGTCCTTTAATGTTTTAGTGTCATAATACTACTATTGTTTTGAGTCCTGGGAGTATTGAATACCCAAAATCATAGTTGTTTACGTAATATTATCTCAGTATCTTTAGAATAACTTCCGATTATATCATGAGCATATCATAATAGTCAGATTAGTCTAGAATTTTATTGTTATTATGTTGGGAGTAGGATTTAGCACTAAGCGAGGGTAGGGATGGAGGCTTCCTCGTCAGATAGGCAGAGTCATTAGTAGCAGTCCCAATACTCTAGAACTACCTAAATAGTTTGATTGAATTAAATGATTTGGAAAGGACTCGGTGGCTAAGGTTTTGAATGATTGTAAATCCTATGGGGTACATTGGAATCCCTTAAGTATTGGCTAATGGCATTGCTTACGAGCTATAGTCAGTATAATGATACCACTTCATAATGCCCTTGTAGTTAACTTCTAAAATTGGTGGTTTGGTTATGTGCTAAATATTTGAATTGAGAAATAATGGTTGTTTCTGATAGCTAACTGTCAAGGTGTGAGTCTAATAGACGGACACTACAAACTCATATTTGTCGACATGAGGGTTGGTAATGGTGACCATTAACTTATGAGGTATATGGGAATACCCTAAGTTTATACTTGTATATATGTATAATGTAGGGATAATGGTACATGAGAATCCTCAGCCCCTATGATATCTCCAGTTCGTGTGGCTACATACACTGAGGCCTGTTCAAGGGGAAACACTGGACCCACATAGCCTATGGGTGGTTTTAGGATAGTCAAGCTACACAGCCTAGGTTAATAAGTTAAATGGATATTAAACTCAAATCCCTTTCTCGGCATAATATATATATATATATATGAGTGTGATTGCATTTAGATATTTACTTTATTTTTGAGTAATGGCATTACTTTATCCTTATTCCTGAAATTTTGCTAGCAATCACCCTCTAATTTTTCTTTGGGATCTGTATCCCCACTGATGCAGGAATTAGCCGTACTACTCTTTTTTCTTAGTGACTTAGATCCAAGGACAGCAGTTGTGTCATTTAGACTAAAGTGGTGAGATTTCTTACTCTAAAAGACTCTATTTTATGCTATGGGTGTCTTTTCATACTTTTGTTTATTTCTTAGACTTTGATTTTGGCTATTGTCTGGGTCATGTCTTGATCGAATGTTCTTTATTTTTGGTTAAAGGCTTCATATGACTACTATAGGTGTGAGTGGTGTCGGTATTGGTGACAACTTTGGTATTGGTATTGGTATTAGGGATGACACCTATTGGATGTTTAGTTAGAGGTTTGGATGATAATGGTTATGGATTTTATCATTGTCTTTGATCGTTTATTATTCTATCATGTTATATTTTTTAAATTCATCTGACATAGGGTGTTGGGTAGTTTATAGTTAGGTATTTGGGGTTTTCTCCGATCCCGATTGGGATTGAGGCACCTGACACAACTAGGCACTAGTTCGGGTCGTGTTTGATTAGTATCAGAGCCCTAGGTTCAAGGTCACTTGGGAGTCTACAAAGCCATGTTAAGTAGAGTCTCTTTTAAGGGTGTGTAGCATGCCACACTTATAAGGGAGAGGGTATGAGGCATTTAGGAATATTTCTCTTTTTTGTATTCTATTTATAAGATGTAGAGTCTAAGGAACTGAATTCTCCTCTAATTCCTGTTTGATCGTTTTTCATATCATGCCTTCTCGATGATCTAAAGCTTACGGAAACTCTTTTATCATACTTGAGGGAAATGGTGATAGGACCCATCCTACTTATGGGGTCTAATCCCAGTCTAGGGGTCCTATTTTGGATTGTGCTCCAAGAGTTCTACCAGTTCTCATTAATCCTTTTCTAGCTCCCCAGGATGATGGGATGAATGTTAAGTTTTGTCAGTCTATCCATATGTTAGCATAGTTAGTATCTTCTCAGGCTAAGCGTGGTACTTCTATTACTCTATCTACTAAGGCCACAAGGGTTAGCCAGTTCATAAGGTTGAACCCTCTAACCTTTATTAGTGTTAAGGTAGAGAAGGATACTTAGGGTTTTTATGGATGAGATAGAGAAGATCTTTTGTTTTATGCATGCCATAAATATGGAGGGTGTGGAGTTTAACGCCTACAAACTGAAGGATGTAGCGTACCAGTAGTACAAGGAATGAGACCAGGAAAGGGGTGACGAAGTTCAGTTATCTTTATGGGAGGATTTTTCTAATGCATTTTTGGACTACTATTTTCCTCAAAAGTTAAGGGAAGCTAAGGTGGAAGAGGTTATTAATATAAATAAAAGTAAGATGTCAGTCAAGGAGTATGCCTTGAAGTTTCACCAATTCTCATGGTATGCTCTAGAGATGGTTTCTATAATAAGGGCCAGAATAAGGAAGTTTGCTTCCAGGTTGTTCAAAGAGTTAATATTAGAAATTAAGGCTACATTATTGATCAAGGACCTTGATATATCCAGGTTGGTTGTGTACATGTAGTACGTAGAGAAAGAAAAGAAGAAATAGGTTGAGATAGGGTAGAGGCAAGGCAAGAAGTTTATGTTTTCTAAGCAGGGTGGTGGCCAACAGCACAGTCGCAGGATGGTGGTAAGTGGCCTAAGAAGAAGTGGGGCAATTCTAGGTCTTACTCAATGTCTAGTTCTCCCTACCTAAATCCATCGGGTGACATGCATTTCCAAGGTGGTGATAATTTCAGGCCACAAGGTGACCAACCTCAGGCTAGTGAGGCCTAATTGGCTCCATCATATCCTTCCTACTGGTTTTATGGTAGATTGCATTGGGGTTTCTATTATGAAGGAAGGGATAGGTTCTTCACATATGGTCAGCCAGGGCATATTCTTAGAAATTATCCTATTGGTAAGGTTGGTTCAGAGGCGAACAAGGTTCTAGTTTCTTCATCATCAGCTCCAGCACCAAAGGGTGCACCATCTAGTTTCAACATAGGTCAAAATTATTTCTATGCACTCACTACGTGACAGAAGTTTGGGGCTTCACCTGTTATTGTGACTGGTGCATTGAAACTCTTTTTCTCAGATGTGTACTAGTTACTTAATATAGAGCCCTCTCTCTCTTATGTGAACACATTTGTGGTTGTGCGTTTTGATTTTGGTCTGGAGTGTGTTTTGGAAAGTTTTTTAGTTTCTACATTGGTAGGTGACTCTATGATTGCTATAAGATTCTATAGGGGGTGTGTGGTATCTGTTGGTAGTAAAGAATCTTTGGTGGATCTATTTGAATTAGATATGTTGGATTTTGATGCCATACTAGGGATAGATTAATTGCACTCGTGCTATGCTTCTATTGACTGCTGGACCCATACGATTGTCTTCAAATTCCTCAATGAGCTAGTTATTATGTGGGAAGGTGGTTTCTAGATACCAAGGGAAAGTTTATATCTTATCTTAGAGCTTAGAAATTAATCTCCATGGGGCGTCTCTATCATCTAGTTTGAGTTAAAGATTGTAACTCGGATGGTCCTTTTTTGCACTCTGTTCCAGTGGTGAATGAATTTCCTAGGGTATTTCCTAATGACCTTCTTGGTGTTCCTCTTGATAGGTAGATTGAGTTTGGGATTGATCTAGTTTCGGAAAATCATTCAATTTCTATTTCCCTATATAGAATGGCTCCAACTGAGTTGAACGAGCTTAAGGAGCAACTCAAGGATCTTTTAGATAAGGGTTTCATCCGTCCTAGTGAGTCCTCGTGAGATGCACCGGTGTTATTCATGTTTAAGAAAGATTGTTTCCTTCTGATGTCTATTGATTACTAGCAATTGAATTAGGTGAAGATAAAGAATAAGTATCATTTTCCAAGGATAGATGATTTTTTGATCAGTTGTAGGGTGCTAAGCTTTTCTCCAAAATTAATTTTTGATCCGGGTATCACCAGTTCAAGATTAGGGAGGTGGACATCCCTAAGACTGCCTTTTGTACTTGGTATGGGAACTTTGAGTTTCTAGTTATGTCTTTTGGGTTGACTAATGCCCCTACAACATTCATGGATTTAATGAATAGGGTCTTCTATTAGTTTCTGGTTTTGTTTGTCATTATTTTAATAGATAACATTTTGATGTATTTGAAGAGCAAGGTGGATCATGCGAATCACCTCCGCATTGTGTTACAGACCTTAAAGGAGAAATATTTTTGTGCTAAATTTTCTAAATGTGAATTCTGGTAAAACGTTGTCACTTTTCTGGGTTATATCATTTCCAATGAAGGGATCGTGATGGATTTCCAAAAAATAGCAATGGTGAAGAAGTGGACTAGACCCATGAATCCAATCGATATTTGGAGCTTCTTGGGTTTAGTTAGTTATTACAGGAAGTTTGTGAAGATTTTTTTGACTATAGCTGCCCTATTGACTAAGTTGACTTACAAAAAGGTAAAGTTCTTGTTGTCGGATGCTTATGGGGGTAGTTTCAAGAAGCTGAAGGATAAGCTGACTTTAACTTTGATCTTGACTTAGCCTGAAGGCACTGATGGGTTTGTTATTTACTATGATGTATCCCGTATGGGACTTGGTTGCGTTCTGATGCAGTATGGAAAGGTGATAGCTTATGCCTCTAGATAGTTAAAGGTGCATAAAAAGAATTACTCGACTCATGACTTGGAAATGTTAGTTGTAGTTTTCAGGTTAAAAATCTGGCATCTCTATTTGTATGGAGTGTATATGGATATCTTTTCTGATCATAAGAGCCTATGGTATGTCTTGGCTTAGAAAGAGCTTAACCTCGGGCAAAGGAGATGGCTTTAGCTTCTCAAGGATTATGATATGAGTCTTCACTACCACCTAGGTAAAACTAATATAGTTGATGATGTTCTTAGTAGGTTATCCATAGGGAGTCTATCTTATTTTGATAATTAGAAGAGGGAGTTGGTAAAGTATATTTATTGTTTGGCTACCTAGGAGTTTGTCTTTTAGACTATGAGAATAGGGGGTGTTTTGCAAAAAGTGGCATGGTCGACTATTGGTGATGAAATCAAGGAGAAACAAATGTTAGATCCTGTCTTGATGAGGACCAAGGGAGATATAGGTGGATAGAAGGGGTTGGCCTTCAAGATTAATAGTGATGGTACCTTTCTATACCATGAAATATTATGTGTTCCAGATATAGATGGTTTGCAAAAGAGATTCATAGCTGAGGAACATGAGTCAGCTATGTTTTTCATCCTGGCTCTGTATCATGACATCAAGTAGATGTATTGGTAGAACAATATGAAGTAGGATGTTTCTAATTTTGTGGCCAATTGTATGGTATTCCAGCAAGTGAAAGTTGAGAACAGGAGGCCCAGATGATTGTATCAAGAGATTGAGCTTCCTGAATAGAAGTAAGAAGTAATCAACATAGATCTTGTTATCGATCTTCCTTGGTCTCAAAATCAATTTATTCAGTTTGGGTCATCATGGATAGGATGACAAAGTCGGCTCACTTTTTGCCTGTGAGGAGTAGCTTCCCGATCGAGGATTATGTAAGGTTGTATCTCTATGAGATTGTGAAGTTGCATGGGGTACCCATTTCTATCATCTCTAATTGTGGTATGCAGTTTTCATCTCACTTTTGGTGGTTATTTTAGAAAGAGTTAGGAACTAAGGTGAGTTTGAGTACTATTTTTCACCCATAGTAGGATGTGCAAGCAAAAAAACTATTTAGACATTAGAGGATATGTATCGAGCATGCGTGATTGACTATGGTAGTAGTTAGATTGAGCAAGTACCTCTTGTAGGATTTTCTTACAACAATAGCTACAGCTCTAGTATTGGGATGGCTCCACTTGAAGCATTATATGGTAGGAGGTGCATTGTATGGTAAGAGGTGTAAGTCTCTTATTGGGTGGTTCAAGCTTGGTGATACGGATATGTTTGGACCAAATTTGGTTCACCAAGCTATGGAGAAGGTGATAGTGGTTGGGGATAGGCTTAAGGCTAACCAAAGTTGCCAAAAGTCTTATATAGATGTGAGGAGAAGAGACTTAGAGTTTGAGATTGGAGATAGGGTGTTCCTAAAGGTGTCTCCTATAAAGAGAGAGATACGGTTTGGGAAGAAGAGAAAGCTCAGTCCCCGATATGTGGTTCCTTATGTGATTTTGAAGAGGATTGGTAATGTCGCCTATGAATCGGAATTTCCTTCTAGTTTGGACTCAATTCACCAGATATTCCATGTCTCTATGTTGAGGAAGTGTATTAGTAACCTGTTGCAAAATGTACCTATCAAGGATATTGGTATTTTGGATTCCCTATCTTATGGAAAAATCCTAGTGGAGATCATGGATCATCAGGTTTGTCGGTTGTGGACCAAGGATGTGGCCTCGGTAAAGGTTCTATGGAGGAACCACAAGGTGGAAAAGGCTACAATTAAAGCTGAAGAGGACATAAAGACCAAGTATTTGTTCCTATTTTCTACTTTTAAAATTTATGCTGAAGGTATGTGTTCTTCATAACGTCTTTATTTTCAAACTTTGTTAAAGAAAAGATTGACTTCTTAGTATCTTTGTTTTTTGTCTTAAAGATAAGAGTAGAAACGTTTGGGGTTTTAAATCATGCTTGTGCTGCCATGTTCTATCATTCAAGGTTGAATGATCAAAGTGGGGGAGAATTAAAACACCCTGGGTTTTGGTCCATTAAAATTTCCCAAGTTTTAGTTTCTATTGATCATAAGACTCGTATAGTAAGGGCACGGGTCAAGTGGCCCCACCTCATTGGAAGTCTAGTGTTGATGGTCAAGTTTCTATTGTGGTTACACTTTGGTGGTACGGGTCGTATGGTTTGGTGACAGGTCATTGGGTTGATACTTCACTTAATCTAGAACTTGGTATCTTAACTTGGATTTGAGTAAGAATAGCTCACTATGAGTGGTGAGGATAGGGTACGAGTAGTATAGTAGAGTCTTACGCTGTCCACTGTCCAACCCCTTTGATTTTATCCTAGATATGATTTATGGGTACTACTCATATATTATGGGTACGAGTGGAGTAAGGAGAGTTATATGGGGGAAAGTGTGTAGATATCCAACTATCTGTTCTGGGTATGACTTGATGGTACCACTTGTATGATATGGGTATGAGTGGAAGGGTCCAACCATACCCATCGGTGGAAATTTTTACAGCTTAAGTTGGGGGACCATACTCATCTGCAGGAATTTTTACAGTTTAAGTTAGGGGTATTCGGTGCATTTCCCCTATTAAATTCCTTTAACCCCACGACTTAAAACACTCTGGGGACTTCATTAACCTACTATTCCCAAATCAAACACTCTCCAAAACACTCAGAAATCTCTCTTAAAACTCTTAGGTCAAAAGAGTCTAGGGTTTCTATAAGGTGGTTAATTAAGGCTTTCAAGGGTAGTTTCTCTCCATCTTCCTTGTTATCTAAGGCATGTTACTCCTCCCTCGTTGTTAGTTCAAAATAAAAGCATATTTTACTTAATGGTTTTCATGGCATTATTATGGGTTTGTGTTGGTTTTAAAATGTGTTGGAGTTTTTAGTTACTAATGGTTGGATGATGTTTTCCCATGTTCTATAAATTGTTTTTCATGTTATAATGTTGGTTTGAACATGTGGTTGCATGGAAATGGTTAATTGGTTTTTGGTTTTGGTTTTGGAAACTATATTCCCTCAACATATTTGTTTAAATGCCAATAGGAATGTTTTTGTCCCATTGTATGATTTTTATTGAAAACCTTGCAATGCATAATATGGTAATGGATCCCTAAATGGTTTGATTGAATTAAATGATTTGGAAAGGACTTGATGGCCATTGTTTTGAATGATTGAAAATCCCATAGGGTACATTAGAATCCCCTAAGTATTGGCTAATGGCATTGCTTGCAAGCTATAGCCAGTATGATGATACCATTTCATAATGCCTTGGTAGTTAACTTCTAAAATTGGTGGTTTGGTTATATGCTAAATATTTTAATTGGGAAATAATGGCTGGTTGTGATAGCTGAGTATAATGGACGGATATGGGAAATAATGGTTAGTTGTGATAGCTGAGTATAATGGATGGACACTAGAAACTAATCTTTATCGACATCATGAGGGTTGGTCATAGTGACCATTAACTTATGGGGTACATGGGAATACCCCAAGTTTATACTTGTATATATGTATAAAGTAGGGATAATGGTACACGAGAATCCTCAACCCCTACGATATCTCTAGTTCGTGCGGCTACATACACTGAGGCCTGTTTGGGGGGTAACGCTGGACCCATATAGCCCATGGGTGGTTTTAGCATAGTCAAGCTACATAGCCCAGGTTAATAAGTTAAATGCATGTTAAACCCGAATCCCTTTCCCGCCATAATATATATAGGTGTGTATTAATATGATTGTATTTAGATATTTACTTTGGTTTTAGTAATGGCATTGCTTTATCCTTATTCTTGAATATTTGCTAGCATTCACCCTCTAACCTTTCTTCGGGCTCTGTATCCCCACACAAAGCAGGAACTAGCCATACTACTCATTTTTCTCAGTAACTTGGATTCAAGGATGACAGTCGTGCCAGTCAGACTGAAGTGGTAAGCTTTCTTACTCTGAAAGACTCTATTTCATGCTATGGATATCTTTTCATACTTTTGTTTATTTTTTGGACTTTGATTTTGGCTATGGTCGGGGGCATGTTCCAACTTAATGTTCTTTGTTTTCGGTTAAAGGCTTCATATGACTACTATGCGTATGAGCGGTGTCGGTATTGGTGACAGCCTTGGCATAGGTATTGGTATAAGGGATGACACCCATTGTATGTTTGGTTGGAGGTTTGGATGGTTATGTTTATGGAGTTTATCATTGTCTTTGATCATTTATTTTTCTATTTTTTTATATTTTTTAAATTCATCTGGCATAGGGTGTTGGGCAGTTATAGCTAGGTAGTCGGGGTGGTCTCCGATCCCGATCAAGATTAAGGCACCCGACACGACTAGGCCCTAGTTCAGATCCTGTCAGACTAGTATTAGAACCTTATGTTTAAGGTCACTTGGGATTCCATAAAGAAGTGTTGTGTAGAGGATTCCAGTTAGTAAGAGGGATCTTGAACTAAGAAATAGACCCTAGAAGCTAAAAAAGGTGCATGCCACACTCATAAATGAGAGGCTATGAGGCATTTAGGAATTTTTGACTTTCTTGTGTTCTCTTTTCAAGATGTAGAGTCTAAGGTCCTGAATTCTCCTCTAATTCATGCTTTTTAAATCAAGCCTTCTCGATGATCTGAAGCACATGAAAACTCTTCTGTCCTACCTGAGGGAAATATTGTGGGACCCATCCTACTTATGGGGTCCAGTCCTAGTCTAGGGGTCTTTTTCTTGATTGTTCTCCTTGAGTTCTACCAGTTCTCATTAATCCTTCTCTATCTCCTTAGGCTAATGTGGTGAATGCTGAGTTTCATCAGTCTATCCATATGTTAGCATAGTTAGTATCTTCTCAAGCTGAGCGTGGTACTTATATTATTCCGTCTACTGAGGCCACAAGGGTTGGCCAGTTTATGATGTTAAACCCTCCAACCTTTATTGGTGTTAAGGAGGAAGAAGATACTCAGGGTTTTATGGATGAGATAAAAAAGATGTTTTGTGTTATGCGTGCTATGAATATGGAGGGTGTGGAGTTTTTTACCTACCAGCTGGAGGATGTGGCGTACCACTAATACAAGGAATGGGACCAGGCAAGGGGTGAAGATTTTCAGTCATCTTTGTGGGAGGATTTTTCTAATGCATTTTTGGACTGCTTTTTTCCTCAAGAGTTAAGGGAAGCTGAGATGGAAGAGGTTATTAATATAAATCAAGGTAAGATGTCAGTCAAGGAGTATGCCTTAAAGTTTCACCAATTGTCTTGGTATGCTCTGGAGATGGTTTCTATCATGAGGGATAGAATAAGGAAGTTCTCTTCCAGGTTGTTCAAAGAGTTGATATTAGTAATTAAGGCTACCTTGTTGATCAAGGACCTAGATATCTCCAGGTTGGTTCTGTACATGTAGTAGGTAGAGAAAGAAAATAAGAAATAGGCTGAGATAGGGTAGAGCCATGGCAAATAGTTTAGGTTCTCTAAGTAGGGTGGTGGACAACAGCAGAGTGGCAGGGATGGTGGTAAGTGGCCCAAGAAGAAGTGGGACAATCCTAGGTCTTACTCGATCGCTAGTTCTCCTTACACAAATCCATCGGGTGATATAAGTTTCCATGGTGGTGACAACTTCAGGGCATAAGGTGGCCGACCTCAGGCTAGTGGGGCCCAATTGGCTCCATCATATCCTCCCTGCAGGTTTTATGGTAGATTCCATTAGAGTTTCTATATCGAAGAGACGAACAGGTTCTTCACATATGGTCAGCCAGGGCATATCTTAGAAACTGTCCTATTGGTAAGGTTGCTTCAGGGGTGAACAAGGTTCCAGTTGCTTCATCATCAGCTCCGGCACCAAAGGATTCACCATCTAGCTTTTGCATAGGTCAAAACTGTTTCTATGCTCTCACTACCCAACAGGAATTTGAGGCATCACCTGATATTGTCACTGGTGCATTAAAAATCTTTTCCTTAGATGTGTACTATTTACTTGATACAGATCCCTCTCTCTTATGTGAACCCATTTGTGGTTATACATTTTTGTTTTGGTCTGGAGTGTGTTTCAGATTTTTTTTTTTTACCTTGGTAGGTGACTCTATGATTTGTTAAAGAGTCTATAGGGGTGTGTGGTATCTATTGGTAGTAAATAAACTTTGGTGGGTCTGTTTGAATTAGATATGTTGGATTTTGCTGCCATATTGGTGATGGATTGGTTGCACTCGTGCTATGCTTCTCTAGACTGTTGGACCCATAAGATTGTCTTCAAATTCCTCAATGAGTTAGTTATTGAGTGGGATGGTGGTTCCCTAGATCCCCAGGCGAAGTTTATATCTTATCTTAGAGCTTAAAAATTAATCTCCAAGGGGTGTCTCTACCATTTACTCTGAGTTAAAGATTCCAACTCGGATAGTCCTTCTTTGCACTCTGTTCCAGTGGTGAATGAATTTGCTAATGTATTTCGTGATGACCTTCCCAATGTTTCTTTTGATAGGGAGATTGAGTTTGGGATTGATTTAGTTTTGGACAATTGTTCAATTTCTATTCCCCCATATAGAATGGCTCCAACTGAGTTGAACGAGCTTAAGGAGAAACTCAATGATTTTTTAGATAAAATCGCCACTATATACCCTCAACATGTTTGTTAAAATGCCAATGAGAATGTTTTTGTCACATTGTTTGACCTTTATTGAAAATCTTACATTGCATAATATTGTAATGGAACCCTAAATGGTTTGATTGAATTAAATGATTTGGAAAGGCCTTGGTGGACATAGTTTTGATTAATTGGAAATCCTATGGAGTACATGGGAATCCCCTAATTATTGGATAATGACATTGCTTGCAATCTATAGTCGATATGATGATACCACTTCATAATACCTTGGTAGTTAATTTCTGGAATTGGTGGTTTGGTTATGTGCTAAAGGCCTTAATTTGGAAATAATAGTGGGTTGTAATAGCTAACCGTGAAGGTGTAAGTCCAATGGACGGACACTGGAAACTCATTTTTGCTGACATGAGGGTTGGTCATGGTGACCATATTCTCATGGGGTACACGGTAATCCTATAAGTTTATACTTGTATATGTGTATCATGGAGGGCGAAGGGTACACGGGAATCTGCATACCTTATGATATCTTCGATTCATGCGACTACATGCACTGGGTCCTATTCAGGGGTAACACTGGACCCATATAGCCTGTGGGTGGTGTTAGGATGGTCATGCTACACAACCCAGGTTAATGATTTGAATGCATGCTAAACCCAGTTCCCTTTCCCGACATAATATATACATATGTATGAATGTGATTGCATTTGGATATTTACTTTGGTTTTGAGTAATGGCATTACTTTTTCATTATTCCTGAATACATGCTTGCATTCACCTACTAACCTATCTTTGTGTGTTGTATCCCTATACGATGTAGGAACTGAACATACTAATTCTCATGATTAGTGACTTAAATTAGGTGACAACAATCATGTCAGGTTGAAATAGTGAGCTTACATACCAAAAGACTCCATTTCATGCTATGGACATATTTTCGTACTTTTTTTTATTTCTTAGACTTTGGTTTTTGCTATGGCCGGGGGCATGTCCAGACCGAATGTTCTTTGTTTTCAATTAGAGGATTTGTGTGACTACTATAGGCATGGGCGGTGTCGGTATTGGTATCAGCCTTGGTATTGGGGCTAACACCGGTTGGATGTTTGGTTGGAGGTTTGGACGGTTATGGTTATGGATTTTATTATTGTCTTTGATCATTTATTGTTCTATCTTGTTATATGTTTTAAATTTATCTGACATACGGTGTTGGGCGGTCATGGTTTGGTATTGGGGGTGGTCTCCAGTTCCGGTTGGACTTGAGGCACCCGACACGACTAGGCCCTGGTTCGGATCGTGTCAACTAGCCTACTCTAGTAGCCTTAGAAGAACTCATAGTAGTACCAAGCGAACTAGACTGACGTGACTGAGATGTCACCAATTTCATCAACAATTGAATAAAATGGCATAACTAGGCGTTAGTAATATCTCCTTCGGGCGGTGGGGTATGATCATCATTAGCCCAAGAAGCCCGAGGACTATTGGTAGGGACCGGTGGAACTCCACGGAGGGAAGTACAATCAGGAGCTAGGACCCTAGACTGGGTCTATACTCCGTAAGAGGGATGATTTCCATCTATATTGTCCTCGGGTAGGATAAAAGAAGTTCCACGAGAATCAAATCTTCTGGGAGGCATGATCTGAAATGCGAACAAATGGAAATTAGAAGAGATTCAAGACCTTAGACTCTATTGCCCGAAAATAGATCACAAGAAAGAAAAACATTCCTAATTGCCTCATTGCCTCTCCCTTATAAGTGTGCTAAGCTACATACCCACAAAACAGACTCTACTTGATACGTCTTTGTGGATACCCAATGACACAAAACCTAGGCTCTGATACCAACTTTGTCACAACCAAAATCATAGCCTGACTGTGATGGGTATCTTAAGTCCATCGAGGACTGAAGACCACCCAGTTTCCTAGTCAAATAGAACACAACATGCCTAGCAATGGATGAACTCTGAACATATAACAAGATAGAGTAATCAATGATGAGGATGTACTAAGGAATCACAATACCAAATCCTAATACACAGTAATCCACAAAGCTTCTAAATCCAAACCAAACAATCTAAGTCGGGACATACCCCCAATGATAGACAAAAATCAAGTCCGAAAAAAGTTAGTGATAATAGATGAACCAAGAAGCAACGGCCTTCCAAAAGAAGGAGGCTCACCATTTCAAGCTGACTACCGACAACTCAAAAATTCTATCACTGCACAGGAAAAGTAGAAGTGTCTTCGGACCCTGCATCGCATGGAAATACAACATTTGAGGACGATTAGCGGGTTGAGTGCTAGCATGTAACTCAGGGATAAAGGATAAAATAATGTCATGGTCAACAGGTCAAAGCCATTCAAAATTAGTGTACACTATCATATGAAAATACATACATACATACATATACATATACATACATATATATATACACACATATATATCACATGCCAGGGTAGGGAACAAGGCTTAGCATGAGCTTTAAAAACCTTAACCTAGATTGTGTAGATTGACCATCCTAAAACCAACCCACAGGATATATGGTTCTAGCTGTCGCCCTCTAGTTGGGCCCTAGTACGTGTTAGCTATATGAATCGGAGATATCACAAAAGGTCGGGGAATCCTCGTATCCTAATCCATCCATGATACAAATATATATAGTGTGGCATAAGTACACGGTCATCAAGACCACGTCAGCAAACATGAGTTTACAGTATCAGTCCTTCGGTACCCACACCTTTACGGCTAGCTACACAACCACCTTAAACCCAGTTAAGACATTTAGCAGATAATCCATTCATTAATTCAAAGAGACAATCATTAAGGCATTATCAAGTGGTATCGTCATACCGACTATAGCTTGCAAGTGAATATCATTAAGCCAACACCTTGGGGAATCCTTGTACCCCAGACTTCATTATTAAAATCAACTAAAGGGATTCCTTTTACCCCACAGGATTTTCAAAATAATTTCATCCATTTAGCCATTCATGTAGTGCATTAGCCTTAAGAAACGTAGGCCAAGCCAAATGATTAATCACATTCTAAAACCAATCATGCAAGTGGGTTAGGGTTCACACCAATTTCAATACCAAATCCAATTATATTGGAGAATCCATGTACCCCTAGTTCCATCATTTACAAATTCGGGGAATCCTTGTACCCCTATTTCATTAACCACTCCTAGGAACCCCATGATCTGACAATTTATCAATTCAATTCATAATAAATCCATAATAATCATAGGAAAAACAATTAAACAATTTACATCCAAAACTCTCAACCCATCATTCAAAACCTAGTATCAAAACCATGTGAATATTAAAATAATTCATACCAATATGAAAACACAAGTTTAGAGAGAGAGAGACATGTTTTAATCACCAAGAAATTTGAAGAATGAATCAGCCTTTGAGACTTAGATGACCAAATTATTTGAACCTTAACCTTGTCTTTGAATGGGGAATTTGAGAGAGCCTAAGAGAGTGTTTTTCAATTGATAAGCGTTGAAAATAATGGCCCAAGGTGTATTATGCGCATGGGGTCTAAGTGAATAAATAGGAAAATATTCAAAGTTCCCTTAGTAAAAAGAATAAACAACTGTCATCAGTGACTAAAGGTCACTGTACGACTTGTAAGGACTCACTACGACTTATCACCATGAGTCTTGGTCTGGACAATAGTTGAGGTACCCCTCTATGGTAACCCTACGACTCATGCCATATGGCTCATAAAGAGACCCTACAACTCATAGGGTCCTAGTCGTAACCAACGTAGACGCATTTGGGGCACATACTGGTCACTTTATGATTTGAACAACACGACTTGTAATGAGTTTTACAACTCATAACCTCTAGTCATAATCAGGACAGTAGCATAGGCATCACTCACTGGTTAGAAAATGATTTGGCTCATAAGGAAACCTTACGACTCATAAGGTAAGTCACTGTTTTGGAAGTGAACTTAAAGCTTAAGGAATTTTCAAGAACCAAAGTCTGGGGTTTTTGAATTTAGAACCTTTTTAAAAAATGGGACTTTATTTATTAAAAAGTGAGATCTCTCTTTATCATCACTTTGTTTAGGATAATTTTCATTCTAGTTTTGATTTTGACTTCAGGAGCCTGCCTAGAGAACAGGGTGAAGAAGTTGAAAGTCAAGAGGCTGTATGGAGAACATGGTGAAGAAATTTCAAGTCAAGAGCCCTCTTGGAGAAAAAGGTGATGAAATAGCAATTCAGGAGCCCACCTGGAGAATAGGGTAAAGAAATTAAAAGTCAGAAGCCCACTTGGATAATAGGGTGAAGAAACTAAGGGTCGGGAGCCTTCCTGGAGAACAGGGTGAAGAAATTGAAAGTCAGGAGCCAGCATAGAGAATAGGGTAATGAAATTGCACGTCAAGATCCTTCTTGGAGAATAGGATGATGAACTATCAAGTCAGGAGCCCACATAGAGAAAAAAGTGAACAAATTGAAAGCCAGGAGCCCGCCTCGAGAATAGGGTGATGAAATTTCAAGTCAGGAGCCCGCCCAGAGAATATAAGGTGATGAAATACCAAGTCAGGAACCCACTTGTAGAATAGAGATCCCACTTGGAGAATAGGGTGCTGAAATTGCAAGTCAGGATCCCGTCTAGAGAATAGGTTGATAAAATCAAGTCAAGTGGTTGCCTGGAGAATAAGGTTATAAAATAGTAAGTCAAGACCTTTCCTGGAAAATAGGGTGATAAAATTTCAAGTGAGGAGGCCCGCCTGGAGAATAGGTGATGAAATAGCAAGTCAGGACCCCGCCTGGAGAATAGGGTAAAGAAATAGCAAGTTAGAAGCCCACCTGGAGAATAGGATAAAGAAATTGAAAGTCAGGAGCCCACCTAGAAAAAGCTGAAGTTCAAGTTCAAATTCAGAAGTAGCACCTGTAGAACATGGTCAATTGTTTAGTTCATCTCCAACACCAAATATTTTATGGAGAAAGAATCTATTCTCGAGTTCAATCAAAAGAAGATCAAGTATTTTATCACTTTTGAAAGCATTGGAGACTCAAGTCAAGGGAAGCTACATGATAGGACTTTTGTAATTTCATTTATCTTTTTAACTTATTATTTTTATTTTTGGATGTAATGACAGAGCCGCAAATAGAAACCTCGGCAGGACCTCATTCGACTTTCCAACTCAATATAGTCCCTCTTATTTTCTATCCTGGGAACTACATTTGACCTAATCCACGCATAACGCATAACCTGGGATAGGTAGAATACCCAAAATCAACTTTTGGTTGCACTCTATCTTTTTTTTTTCCTTTAGAATAATGTCGGGTCAAATTTTGTCTCATTGTCTACTACTTTGTCTAGAAAACTTTGTGTTTAAAACCAAAAAAGGTGAAGATATATACATACAAATTTGACCCTTACCCAAAAAATAAATCAACTCAACCCACTCACTTTACGATGCATCCCACCCCATTTGATGCTTCTCCCACAAAAAGTCAAAAGAACAAATTTAACTACCTCACCTATTTAAATGTGGACAACTCACCCATCTTACCCTACCCCTAAACTCAGGTTCCCCCCAGCCCCACTTCCATCTTATTCCACTTTTCATAATAAATAAAGGACACACAAAATATATAATTACCGAAATTCACATATACACATCCAAATATATGGATACACACTTCTCCATTTCCATACTCAAGCAGACTAGACCTCACTCAGACACACGAAAAACACATACTCATACAGTGATATATGCATATACACACATCAGGGAGAGAATTAAGAGAGAAAACAAAGAGAAAAAATTCAAAGAGAGGAAGAAGGATCATTAAAGCAAAAAAAAAAAGATAAAGACGAGAGAGAGGGGAAAAGAGAGTTGATTGAGAAAAGGGAAAATTGAGAGTTGATCGAGAAAGGGAAAAAATGAGAGTAGATCAAAAAGGGAAAATAAAGAATTGATCAGAAAAGAGAGAAACAACTTTCTCTGGCAAAACTTTTATCAAAATTTCCATCTCCACCAGCGATCAAACTCCCGACCAAAAAATAATAACAACTAGTCATATGACCCATTAAACTCCCTGATTTCTCTAATAAAAACCAAAAATCCAACCCTCTATTCTAGTTTCTCAGCATAACCTGCTGAAAAATGAGCAAAACAGTAGCGGGGTATGAAATCACCTCCAGAAAAAACCAAAATCCCAACCCCCATTCTAGTTCTTTGACGAAATAGTAGTGTGGTACAAAATTGGGTACGAGTTTCTTTTTACTTCGCAATTTTTTATTCAGGTTGTCAAAAAAAGAAAATAAGGGTTAGATTGAAGCTAGATTTTTTTGGTTTATTGAGGTTCGGTTCAAGATTTTGATTGTGGTTCTACTCAAAAGGAGAAATTACACTTGAAAAGCTTAAATTTGAGGTCCATTTCTCCTCTCATTTTTTATTTTATTTCGAATTATAATTGTTGTTGTAGGTGTGAATGACTTGTGTGCTTAGCATACTTGGATCTTTGTTGTGCTTATGTGGTTGATGTTGGATTCAGATTTTGAAAAATTGAAAAGAAAAAAATTAAATTGATAGACAAAGAATTAGTTAATCATTGATTGAGAATGAAGTTCGGGGAGGGACTAACCTTGATAATAGTGAATACAATTGGCTTGCTTGATTTATTAGTTGTTGTTTAATTTGGAATGAGCATTAATTTTGTTGAATTCGATAGTATCTTGATTAGGTCATAGTAGAAAAATGATAGGTTGAGTAGGCAAATTTTATGTTGAATGGTTTCCGTTTTATCTCATTTGAATTTATTGTACTCATTTGTCCGGAGAATGGCTCGAGAAAAATTGTATTTATTCATCAAAAAATACCCCAACGTATTATGTCTTCAAAGGAGGTTCGTGATCAATGTTCAAGACATCGGGTAAAGCATGGTTTAAGGAATTAGATTAGTTTAGGTTTTCATTTCAACACTTCTTTTTATTTGGTTTGTATTAATTGGACTGGACTCTATTTTTTTTAAATTTGGAATGTTTGATTGTTTGTTTTCTTGTTTATGTGTTTTTTTGGTTTATCCATTTCATAGTATCATATTAGACGATATACTCTACAAAGTGACTTTGGTCGAACCACGGGACTGAGGGGTGCCTGACACCTTCTCTTCAGTCAGCAAAATTCCTTAATTGAATATCTATTCATGGATCAGTTTTAAGAGTCAAAAACACTTTGAAAAGAATTTTCAAAGGTGACTTGACATACCTGATTTATGCCAAGTGGAGACTATGAGTTTAAGTTCTAAAATCCTTTTTGAAACACATTTTTCTTTTATCGCTTAATAATAAAACCCTTTTAAACTATAAAATCAATTAATCTTTTTTGTAAAAAAAAAAAGGTGTGTAATATTAATGTGTAATGTGACAATATTAATGTGTAAACTTGCTCAACATCAATAACAAGTGTTGTTGTCTATTTTATTTTTTCCCTCTTCTATTATAATATAGTAACTGCATTTTGAATATCCACAATGTATAATAACCTTTTACTACAATTCTCCAATTTATTTTTTCTATGATTTAGATCAAATCTGTTTTAGCTACCTATGATTTTTTATCATTTTCTTAAGGGTAATTTTTATTTGTTGAATAGAAAATCACATGTCAAGATTAGTAATCTGGATGAAGAAAGAAAATGCAGTTATACTTTTCTTTTATTTGGTGATAGACAGACAAATTATTCAAGTTACATTTATGGCTAATTGAAAAGTCGGTTTTGCACTTCATCCCCTTGTATTCACCGTCTTTAATTTACTTAACTAATGTTTGCTATAGTTCTATTAAATTTAAAAGGTACAGTATTTAAGTGGAGTAATTTAGATCACATCAATTGTTAGCTTTTTATTTGGTAAACAAAATGCATCCAAGAACTTGTCCTAATTATTTCTTATGTGTAGTTTTTCAATTATTTTCAGGAACAACAATTACTTTTGTCAATATTAATAATCTTCATAATTGATTTTAAATCAAATACATGAATAATTCATGCATCATTATGAATGATTTTATTTGGTTCCTTATTAAAAAATAGAAAGGCTTAACATGAAATTTAGGTGATTTCATCATCTTAAAGTTGAAAAAGAGAGTTTATGTAGATGTCACTGCATCAATGTGATAATGCCTTGCAATGATTTATTTATCAGTTACCATCTTACTTATTTGTAAAAAAAAATACATTTAGATTTCAATATCAATAGAGATGTCTGAATAAAATAATGAAACACGGTGGAGAGAAAGGCATGAGACCTAATAGAAGTTATTTTTCGTAAACTTCTTCAGGCATATAAGATCTTATCCTTTGTTTCTTATTGAATTTCATAAATATATTTTTAACATAACAATTTAATGACTTTTTGAACTAAAATTTCAATCCGCTACCTCTTGACAAATATTATTTGGGAGTATATATATATTGTGATTTCACTTTTTTCTAATCCCATGTACTTTAAAGTATACTATCTTTAATTTTTATGCTTTTTAATATATTTTTGGTTTTATATTATGTGCATTTATATGATAAAAAATTTCTTTCTAGGTAGAAATAATTAAAGCACATTTAGATAGGCTAATAGATTTTGACTTATAAGCTAAAAGTTATAAGTTAGAAATTCTAACTCATGATTATTGATTTATTTTTGGCTTTTGAGCTTAAAAATAAAGTGCTTAAATGCACTTTTTATTCTAATGTAACACTACAAAAATACTTTTAAACTTTTTTAACTTAAAGTGTTTAAAATAAATTCATCCAAAAAAAGCCCCTTTACTTTCCCTTTCTTAATCTATATATGTGAAGGAGATCGGGGTAAAAAAAGATATTTTTCATTATGAATTTAAATATAGATTCTTCAAAATTATTAGGATTAAATGTTTATATATTTAAATTATATGAAATATATAACAATTCAACATAGTCAATAATTCATAATATCTAAAATTGAAAAATTATGGTAGAAAAAGTATTTAATTTCTCAATTATTTACTACCTTCATATATAAAATAAAATAAAAAATATATTAAATTAAATGTAGAAATTAGATCTATAATTTTATATTTGTAAAATAATTTTTATAATCGTATGAAGCACGGATAAGTATGCTAGTATATTTTGCAAACAAAATATAGTTTATTGTTTAGTTTTATTATTTGATAAGTAAAAGTAATATTATCCAAAAATAGTTCTTATGTATAATCAAGCATAAAGAGTATTCGTTGGGGGAGTAGAGGTTTGGTTGGCAATGCGGGGTCAAAGGGGTGGGGTTGACGCGTTGGGATGAGGACTAGAGAGAAGACAATATGAGCTAGGAAATGTGTTTGTGTCATGATCCAAAAACTAGGTCATGATGACACTTATCGTGGCTAAGTCATGATAAGGAAGTCAATCACCCAAAGTGATAAAGGAATGAACAAATATAGTAATAAACACCCAGGCGAGATACCTAGAATGAAGACAAGCCAATCCTTAAAAATAATTACAATGGAATATGAAAGAAAATCCATAAAATTCAATCTCAAAATCTGGTGTCACGAAATAAGAGCACCTAATACAATATCTTAAACTGAAAATATATTGTCTATCTCTAAAATAGGAATAAATATCACTTATAGATAGAAGAGGCATGGAGTAGGTCAGTACCTCAAAATGTCATCTCTTCACCAAAATAACACAGTAGGAGTAAGTATGTATCATAGGCCGACAGAGCAAAGCAAAAAATAAAATAAGTAAAATATGCTATGGGCACATCAACTACAAATAGAAAAGTCTCAAATGGTAGCTAACACCATCTTAATTAATAGTTATAATATATATATATATATATCTAAGTATACATGATATTAATAACACAGATACAAAGGAGGAAATACATGAAAATCATATTCAATTCAAAGAAACTAAGGCAGCAAATAAGATATGTATGCAATGCAATACAATGTGGATGGAATGAATGGTGAAAGCCATTGCATGAATTTTCGTATACACCCCTTGAGCTCACAGCTACCAAGAAGGACATATGGGGGGTTCACAACCTATATATTGTATATCATATCTCTATCTCAATCTCATTTTGAATCTACATTACCTTATTCGGCTTGTGTTCAAAGAGACGGCTTTGATAAAAGTGTCTCGTATTTTTTTCAAAAATAGCGTGTCTCAATGGTACCAATATCTCATGAATGAACATGTATGAAATGAAGATGTAATGCTTGCGATCAGCCCAAAATATGGATATCCAATGGAATCAACATGTAAGTATATATGAGTGAGACCAAAAATCAACCAAAAATCAACTCAATAAGTATATATGAGTGGGACTAGAAATCAACTCAATATGTCCATAATTCATGATTTATCAACTCCGAATAGGTAGCATCATAATAAATATATATGCAAGACATCATTACTATCATATGAACTCCTAAAATGGATATTTTATCATTATAAAAGCAATCAATGCTCAAATAAGAACTATAATATCAAATTAAGCCCCTATATCTTGAATGAAGGCATAAAGATGCACAGATAAGGCCAATTATGTCAAATAAAGCTCCCACACAGACAACACACAATACTAGATATAAAAAGTCAACAACAACAGAATATAAGTCCCCATACTGGCGCACAATAGTAAAATAATTACTAATTAAAAACACCCCAATTGCTTTCCTAATCCATAGCATGTTTTACTTATATATTAACTACCGAAATCAATTTTAAAGAAGTTAAGTCATAACCTACCTCAAAAGGGCAAAGTTCTAGTCTAAAGTGCCTCAACACAGAGCCTTTTCCTTGCAACGATCACGGAATCAACTACAACATTCAAATACATCATCTATGCAATGAAAAAAGTTGATGATACCCATATTGCCCATATTAATGATGGGGTCCAAAAAAGTTTGAAAATGAAAAGGATAAATTTGAAATTTTATTTCAAAAACACATTACCCAAGGTTATAGGAGCCTATGAGATAAAACCCGCCCAAAATGAATTAAAATAGAGGTCCAGCACAAAGAAAAATCATTTTTAAACATTATTGATAAAAACCCCAATTTCAACTATGAAATCATGATCTGGAGGTGTTCTTTGATGATAAAATCAAGGGAGACTAGTAGGATTATGAGTTCAGAAGTTACGCACAAAAAAATCAATGTTGAGACCCTAAAAATTACCTTTTTCAAAGTTAAAGGTTCGAAAATAGAGAAAAATTAAAGAAAAAAGGGTAAGTGGTACCACACTGCTAAAGAGACTATGGCTTAAATGATGCTTGACTGCTAAAGCGGCTACCGTTAAAGCATTCTTTGGCCACTAAAGTGGCTATCACTTAAGCGGACCTAGGCCGCTTAAGTGGCTGCACCAAATATCAGCTGATGTTGATTTTGGTGCAAGCATGCCAAGCTTCGATCAAATTCTTGGGATTCGATCGAGATCCAACTAAGGCAAATCATATATCGTTCTAGGATAATTTTGACATTTTAGACTCAATCGTAACATTGGATCTTTAGAAAATGGTTATTTCCAAAAAAACTAACCCCCAAAAGCTACTTAACTATTTTGCAAATAACGGATCGAAATGAGATATAAAGGTCCCAAAATCAATCCCACCCTGCTACCAACCCAAATTTGACATTCTAGATCTTCTGATATAATTTGTTTTGCCATCTAACTCTTAGAACAACAAGTGTTAACCAAATTAAACTATATGGCTTCTCAAGCCTCTAAAAATCACAGACTCGTACAATGTAATTTGGATTGCATTGGGGATCGTTTCAACCATCCTAGAACATTAAAATCAATATATAGCAATTAAAAGAATGGAAAAATGGTCACAATACAGAGAAATGGAAAATTCCCAAACCAAGCATTACAACATCTATAACTAAAAATCTAGTTTGGTCCTCGAACTAAAACAAAGAAATTACCTAAATTGGTAAAGAGATAATGGTAACTACTACACATGTCATACATGACCGCCCAAGTACCCACCTCAAAAGGATAGTGTATCCACTTAACCTTAACTATAGGAATGTCTCTAGAACGAAACTTTCTGACATCCCTAGCTAAAATAGACATTGGCTCCTCAACAAAGTAAACTCTCATCTGACAAAATTGAGTCATAATGAAGCACATGAGACTCATCCAAAATATTACATTGAAGCATAGATACTGCTAAAAAGTCTCGAGGTAAGGCCAACTCATAAGCTACTCCCTAATTTCCTGAAGAACCTTAAAAGTTCCAATATACCTTGGGCTAAGATTACCCCTCTTCCAAAAACTCATCACGCCCTTCATGGGCAACAGAGAAAGAAAAACCCTATCATTAATACCAAACCTTAAGGTATGAAGCCTGCAATTTATGTAACTCTTTTGCCTACTTTGAGTCGCCCAGGGTCTACCCTAGAAGACCCAAAATCTATCCAAAGACTCGCAAATCAAGTTAACACCACAGGTTCTAAACTCTAAAGTCTCTAATTAACCAATAGGGGATAGACAACGTCTACCATACAATGCCTTAAATGGGGCTATATTCATACTTAAATAGTACTTATTATTATAAATAAACTCTACCAATGGGAAATATTTCTCCCAATGACCCCTAAAATTGATGTAGCTTGTCAAGAGCATATCCTCTAAAACCTAAATAGTTTGCTCCGGCTTGCCATCAGTCTGGGGGTGAAAGGTTAAGTTAAGGTTAACTAGAGTACCTAACTCCTCCTAAAAAGTCTGCCACAAGCTAGAAGTAAACATTAATCCTCTATATGAAATAATAGACATGGGTACCCCATGAAGTCAAACTATCTCACGAACATAGATACGAGATAAACTTTCAGCACTGAAGAAAATCTGAATAGGAATAAAATAAATTTATTTGGTTAGCCAATCCACAATAACACAAATACTAACAGAAACACGGAAAGTATGATGCTCCCAATCATGAAGTTGATAGGATTTGTTCCTATTTTCACTCAAGAATAGGCAATCTCTAAAACAAACAACCTAATCTTTGATGCTTAACCCTACTGATAATAAAAGTAATAAGTTACGAAATCCGCCACACCTCTTTTCATACCACACCACCGATAAATATGCATCAAATCATGATACATCTTTGTCATAATTGGATGGATAGAGTATCTATAGAAATGAGCCTCTTCTAAAATTAGTCTCACCCAGTCTCTGATTTTTGACACACAAACTCGTCCACCAATCCTCAATACATCATCAGAATCAAGAGAGGCTTCCTTAGCATCACCACTTAACACCTTATCCTAAATCACCCTCAAATTATAATCATTAAAATAGTGAGCTTGAATCCGCTCCATCAAGAAAGTCCTACCATCAACAAAGGCTAAAACATGCCCAGGTTTCAAAATATCAATCCTAATCGTCTCATTAGGTAAAAAATGAACCTGCAAGGGTAAAAGCCACTTATGGGTCAAGAGATGAGCTAAACTCCCCATACTATTTTACTTTTGACTCAAGCCATCCGTAACCATGTTAGCCTTGCCCAAATGATTAAGATAGTAATCTCATAATCCTTAAGTAACTTAAGCTAATATCATTGCCTTATATCAAGATCTCGCTCTGAAGAAGTACTAAAGGGTATGATGGTCCCAAAAAATATCACAAGGCACTCCATACAAGTAGTGTCACCACAACTTCAACAAAAACATTACGGCTACTAACTCCAAATCATGGATAAGGTAATTTCTCTCATAAAGCTTCAACTGACAAGAGGCAAAGTCAATCTCCTTACCCTTATACATAAACACCATACCAAAATCAACACCTAAAGCATCACAAAACATAGTAAAGCCCATACCAGGGTAAAGTAAGAATAAGAGCCTATAATGACCCTTTAAGTCATTTTTTATATTTTTACTCATTTTTTCCATTTATATCTTTCTTATAGATATGCCAAGTCACTTATTACTTATTGAAACTGATAATTTGATTATCGGTCATTTTTTTATTTTTAGAGCCAATTATCTATTTATGAAAACTTTGTTGGTTCAAATTAGGTACCAAGAAAAAACTTTAATTAAACAATCTCATATGCTAATTCTGGCAGTTCCTACAACTTTAAATCATCAATTTTAGGCTAGGTTAACCCTTGGTTTGGTCTCAAGGCTTTCAGACTTATTTTGGACTATAGGCCGAAAGTTAAGAAAAATGGCACATGTTTGTGGTACCTAATTTTCATCAAAATAAACTCAGATGGAAATTTTAAAGGTGATATAAGCCAAATTGCTTCCAGGCCTTTAGATGAGATATGAATGATGCTCGAACTGCTTGATGACTCCTTAATCCAATTTAAAGATGCCACATGGATAAATGTTACCATTAAGAAGGGTCAAAGGACTTTGACGAGGTCGAAGGAATGCAAAATGAGGCTCGAAAGCCCCTTTAAAGGGTCATTCCCCCAAGGTTTTTTGGATCCACTTCTGATCTGCTCTAGCATTTCAAGAGACGGTTAAAACAGCCCCTAATGGGGCTTTTCTTGCATTTGGGACACTTTTAGGCCCTAATTATGTAATATTTAGCCAAACTACAATTACTTGGTACATAGGCTTATTTAGTTTTTTTTCTTTAATGATGATGAATTTATAAGAACTTCATTGGGAGTGTTGAGTGCTTGAAAAGGCCAATATTGAACCTTGTTTAGAAATGGTGGTTGTAAGGGAGATCTGATCCATATTTTGGTCAATATAAGAGATAGGTGCTTGTAGGTAATCAATAAAGGAGGTCTTGGGGTTTGATATACCCTTTGATTTCTCTTTTTATCTTCTTGCTTGTATCTTTCTATCATCTATCTTTTTTATTCTTTTACTTTTCATTTGTTAATTTTGTTGTTTTATTAGTATTTGTGTTTTTTTGTCATCATAGATTACTCTCATATCATTTGGTATCAGATTCGAGCTTAGGATCATTCCCATGATTCTAGTCTTGGGTTTGTTATCTTAAAAATAAGATAAAATAAGAAAAAACTAGAAAAAAAGAGTGCAAAATGTTTTTAGGGTGTTTCAAATTTTGAGTTTTTGATTTTGTGTTCTTCTTGTGTTTATAGTGTTAGATTTGTGTTCCCTAAAACTATTAGAGTCCATAGATCAAATTCAATCTAAATCAGAGTAAAATTGAGCCTTATTCAATTATTGGAAGCTTGGGTTTGAAAAGAAGAAGTTTAAGGTGTGCTGTGAGATTTTAAGTGTTAGGCAAGGAATTTGTGCAAAATAATGTATGGAATGAGTATAGAATGATGAAAGGTGCATAGGTTTAAATTTTCAACTAATTCTGAACCAAGGTGTTCTTGTTGTTCTTGGTGTGTTCTTGAGATGATTGTTATCTTCGCATTCAAGTTCATCAAAAGTGAATGTTTGTTCAAAAAAGAAGGAAGAGAAAAGGTGGAAAAGTGTTGTACTAAGGTATCTACAAATGATTCTAAGTATATTCCAAAGAAAGGACAAAAAGGGGGACCATTTGAGGCTTAAACATACATTGAAATCTATAGAGACGGTCATGTGAACCTGACATTTAATGAAAGTATGCTTGACTTACTGCAGTGCAACAAACACAGGTCAAAATAGAGAGACATCAACCAGTTGTGTCCAGCCTGCCCTCCATCTGTGGCTAATATACGGTAGCATCTCTAACGCAGCTCAAACTAGTGACCAAACACCAAGGTGTGTCCAACCTACGCCAAAGGTGCACTGGACCTGCTGAAGTAGGTTCCCAAATACATGCCAACACATCCATAATGCAGATAGCAAAGCCACATATAAACAAGTTTTCAAACTCAATTAAAAACATTAATTACTCCTTTTCTCAAGTTTTGATTCCTATGTTCCAATTTCTTGATTTGTAATCTCTTATTTTGACTCTTAAACTATCAAACAACTAGTAATTCACCTACTAAGTTGGTTGATTAATTCTTGAGTCTGAATTCTTTCAGCATCCTATTTCTTTTGGGCTTTTCTAGTTTTTATTTTGTTGTAACTTTTTTATTCAAGTCCGTAAATTATTTTTATTTCTTTGAGTCATTCAAACAAGAATCCACTCCGGTAGCAAAGTAGAGATTGACACCTTATTTTCTACCAGAATATAGCAACTTTCAAAATTCTCTGCTCCAATTATAAGGATCACAAAGGTGAGATTCATACGAGTGTTGGTAAGGAGATTTACTACTAATCTTGTAAATTTTTATTTTGTAGGTTCAACGGGATATAAAGAAGTATGTCTTTGATAGCCTCTAATAATTATGACTACGACATAGGATACTATAATCATGGTAAAGATAGTTATGTCTATAAAGAAGAGAAAGATTATGGGGCTATAAATATAGCCCCGATCAAGATATAGATGAAAATAAGGGCTACTATTCCGAAGGAGAATATGAGATAAATAATGACTCTATTTCTTATAGTGAGCATGGAGATGATGAAGAGCCTTGTGATGGTTCTTATAATGGAGATGGAGCATATGAGGAGTATTACACTTCCCACTCTGAAACTAGAGGTAATGTATGTTTTAACCCATTCATCTACAAATCTTATGAGAGTCATGGTGAGAGTGTTCATGTGGAGTATAAAGATTCATATTCCTCACCTTGTTGCACTTCTTATCAAAGTCAAAGGGGTGTGAATGGTCATATTAACTATAGTATAAATTGCTCCATGGGACCAAAAAAATATATCTCTAAAGGCAAGGGATGTTATACCTCAAGATACTTATTCTAGTCCCCAAATATGTGGAAATGGAACCTAAGGTCGATATAAAGGGTATAGTAGGAGTCAAGATCTACCTACTCTCCCCATCTTTATAAAAGAGCCGGGACTCGAAGAATATCTCAATTAGGAATGAGAGTATGAAAGGATCTTTATAAATTATGATATAAGCAAACTAAAATGAGCTATGTGTGCCCTTAAAAATATTCAAGGTATGACACCGTTGTGGTGGGAATCCATAAGGAAGTCCAACCAAAAATGGAGTGCCTTGAAAGAACTCATTAGGGGTAACCATGTACCAATAGGGTATACTAAGCTTTATAATGTTGATCCAAGTAGAAATGTTCACTCCAGAATGGTAAGCATTTGTAGGATTTCAGGATGTCTCCTTATTTTAGATGATCAGTGCTTTAGAAACTACATTATTCCATACATGGTTGGCCATCTAGGGAAGCTGCTTATTCTATATGATCACCTACTGACTGGAAGCCTGAAGTATCTGATTATGATGTGTATGTTACAACTGGTACCTACATTATAAGACAATGTAGCACATAGACATATATGTGGATCAGTACTGAGTAAGCGGTGGTGAATCCAATAAGTAAAACTGAGTAGACATATAATCATAAAATATTCATCCTAAGTGCTAGTAGACTCACCAAGATACTGAAATCAACTAAAATCTAAAGTATCTTAAAATATGATTAACAAGCATAATCTAATAATATGGTGAATCACTACAATTAGTTTCTTAAATCTTTACTTTTGTATAATGAGAAAAAATGAAGCTGGGATATAGTAACACATGAATACTGAATGCAAATCACATATAAAGCTGAACATGCTGTAAAACTGAACTGAGGATCATGTATGTATACTGAGCATGCAAACATGAACATTTAAAATTAAGAATGCAATACCAAGTAAAACATGTACTGACTTGATCTAAATACTAAATAATCTGTAAAATTGTCTAATTTAATAATTGGTAATCTGATTACTTGGTCAAGTAAAGCTGAACTAGCATAATATGAGTACTGACTAAAACTATGGGAGCTATTAGGTAACCGACATAAGCCATGTGAGCTATTATGGAGTCCAACATTTGACCCACATTGAGGAGGGTTATTCTATCTTTATCATCAAAATAGAACCTAAATTGGAGTGATCACTAAACAGAGCCCATATTAGGCAAAGGGAAACACTCTCTAGTGAGGCCCCTAAACCTACAGTGGCACATAGTTTGAGAACTTAGGGAATGCTACCAATGTCTCATGCCTAACTGATGGGGGAGACGTCATCCCTATATTCACTAGGTGCTAAATCCTACTCCCAACTAAAAGACACTAAAATACTAACTGGTGCATGCACTGATAACTGATAACCGATAAGCTCAGGTCATGGTATTCTGAAAATAACAGTGCATACGGATTCTAAGGTAATTATAAGCATATAAACTGATAATGCTTAACATGATCTTGGTGTTTTGAATATGATATTAAAACCATGGTCTGACTTACTTGTTACTTGAAAAAAATGGAAATCATGTAAAACATATAGGTATCGAGTATTCATAACCTGCCAGCACTGAATGACAATAAAATACGATAACAAAGCTTAAAAATAGTAGTATCAAAACATGGTTAATAGACCCAAAATCTGGACATCTAGCTGGAAAATGAAAATCTTGAACTTGAACTTGGGCATATCTTAAAACATGATTAAACAACATGATTACATGGCTAAATTTATAATTCGCTATTATAACATGAAATTCACTTGGAGATGACATAAGAAATTGGAACTTGAATCATGAGATAATTCTGACTTTTCATGGAATTTTACGTGGACACTTCGGTGTATAAGCATAATACGTGA
The DNA here is from genome assembly GCF_002878395.1 of Capsicum annuum. Taxonomy (NCBI): domain Eukaryota; kingdom Viridiplantae; phylum Streptophyta; class Magnoliopsida; order Solanales; family Solanaceae; genus Capsicum; species Capsicum annuum. Next base: position 55,710,279 of record NC_061115.1, read on the forward strand.
ATTTGAGAATTAAAGCATATTAAACTTAAGGGACTAGCAATTTCTCATCAAAGTAATATAATTCAAGGTAAGACATCAAAGTTGTAGTTGGAAATATGAATAAATACAACTCTTATACTATTTAGTCCCTTAATCACATGATAATGCTATATTTTCACACATAAGATTTTGGGGATGAATTCTATCTTAAAACATGAAAATTTAACTTGAAATGTCATGAATTTGGACACAAGGTTGAAAGGTTAACCTCGTTCAAAACCCCACATACCTTAATTAATGAATTCTAGAAGAAATCTTGAAACTAAAGCTTAAATAATTGTGTTCTTGAGAGGAAAAGCTTGGATTATTATTCTTGGGAAAGGGAGGGTTTTTACATGAGTTGATTTGAAGAAGATGGGAAAATAATGCTCTTTTGGGTGCTTTAATCCATGCCTTGGACATTTAGGGCTGAGGGGAAAGAAACAAAGTGCCCCTTGACCCTTAAGAAGCTGAATCAGAGGGAGAATAAGCTCCACATCACATCCATTATCGCATTGAGAGAGCAACGTTTCATGCCCCTTATCTAGGGGAGAGACCGACGCGCCTCAGCCAAATCGCGGACCTTTACTGCCTCTCATAAAAAAGGTCATATCTTTTCACTTGGGTATAGGATTAAGGTAAAATTGGTATCGTTGGAAAGATAATTCAATTATCTATCATTTGGTTAGTTTGAGATGAAAAATTCTATATATATAAAAAGTTATAGACATTCAAATTTGACACTTCTAGAATTGAATACCAAAACTTGACCGAATTAAAGGCTCTTAGCTCAACTTTGCTCCATGTGATTTATATGAACATATTTTAACTCCTAAGTACTTCACACACTAGGATAAAGATAATGACACATATATTCATATACAAATCATGGGATTAGAGGTTACACACGTAGGAACAACGGTTCAAAGTCTAGCCCAAAAATGTGAGGTGTTACATTATCTCCTTCTTGAAAACATTCGTCCTCAAATGATGGATAGGAACTTGTTGAATTCTTATGAGTATGTAATAATGTACACATAACTTGTCTAGTAATAAAGGATGTAGCTGAGCTAAAACATTAGAACTTTCATCATGAAACTGGATTCTAATCTGACTTGACTTTATTGACTGTAAGAAGCTAATTCATGTTGAAAGTTTAGAACTCACTTGAAATGTTAATGATATAATCATGCATATAGAACTATGAAGTAATAAATGATGCAATGGAAGCATAAATCATGAGACCAAGGTAATACAAGGGGTATTACACTGTCTAAGCTGGAATACTTGGAAAACTGAGATCATATACTTGGAAAACTGAGATCATGCATGTACTAAACACTTATGAACTGAGTCATGACTAACTAGCTAAATTTGAAACATGATTCTTGGACTGAACTTAATTCACAACTTGCATGGGTGTGAATGAATTACCTCAGGAATAGAAAAAATAAAAAACCATAGGAACTTGTCTACCTAACTACTAAACTAGATTGCTGGGTATACGAACTAAATTATACTGAAATCTCATACTCACTGGAGTATTTCTTCAATATTATTTCTAAAAGAGTTCTAATAACATTAGGGAGAAAAGAATTCTCGGTCATGATCTGAGTGAGATATCTGAACAAGGAATCTTACTATAGCTATAACCCTGTAAAATGGAACATAGGCCTATGAATCATAAGCTAGGGTAGAATTACTAGGCCTAGGAAATGAAACTGCTAACTTTCAAGCTTAGCCACACTTCTCAAATACTCTCTCAACCATACTTTCCCTCTTTATTACTACGCTCATTTGATTCAACTTATAATTCTTACATGGGTGCATATACCTACTCTAGAAAAATTCTGAGTTGAGCTACATACTCTCACCATGTTCAAGCCTAACTCAAAATCACAAGGTACTACACATAACACCATAATACTAGTCTGAACTATGAATTCAATACCCCATGTGTATTCACAGCTCTTATCTCAAGAATAATTCTTCTTTCCATTTCAACAACTATATTCAACCACGTACTAGGCATTCACCATCACACAATGCATTTATCCACTTACATACCAACTTGACTTTTAAACCTATCATTATAACCACATATGAACTCCTAGGAAAATAACCTATAAAAGCATTTTCTTATATTCTCTAAACCTCTATCAATAACAACTTTCTTGTATTATTCTTAAGAAAACACACTTGGAATTCTCAACTAACCATGACATACATCAAAAGCTTTGCCTCAATATTCCTTCAAACTTATAGTCTTACATAGAACAAATATACAACAATTTTTCCCCTAGAAGAAACATTTACTTACTCCATCTAAACAATCATTCATCACCACTATGATTTCATAAGGAGAGGTCACTGAAAGGTTAGAACATGAGATCCTGAAGCCTGAAAGGATACTATACATAACTTTGACACTTAATTGAGGCCTTAGGAATACAATATCAACATCATGGATTCACCAAAGATATTTAATCTGAGGACATACATAATATAATATGACTTTCACTAATCATAAAGAGTGTAACATGAGTACCTGGAACTGAATATACTGTATTGCACGTGTACATGAGTCATGAGCTGTATGATCTGAGTTTGGAGTTCATAAATTCATGGAATGTAATTTGCACTATTAAGTGAACTGGAACTCCTCATACAAAGATCTGGAAGAGTATCATTTTGTGGAAAGTGCATGAATATGAGCTATGATCATAGGGCCGACATGTAAAGCATGAGTAGATGTTCTGATAACTGAAGTTCAAACCTTTACACTGAGATAAGAATGGGTCACGCATCTTCCTCCCTTACTGATGTTCTACAATACACTGGCATCACTACTAAAATCTAAGAGTCTAACTTGGTTACTTGATCTATCATCTCCTCCTTAGCTTAAATCTATTAGTCCAAGTCTATGGACCCCTTTACAAACTCTAAATTAAACTGGAACCATTTTACTCTGGAGACCAAGATATAACAATACACATATATACTAAACTCACCCTGAAAGACTACACCTGAAAGTGTAAAAGCCACTGCTAGTGCTTCACTATGAATTCACACTATCTAGAATTTCATATCTTCTTTCTATTAGCCCATTTAACCAAGATTCAAACTTAATTTCTAACACTTAACATGGATATTTCCTACACTCTTAATGAACCATACTAATTTCCTTCATAGCCTACTAATGTCATACCTTTAAACTTATATTTTCCCTAAACTAGGAGAATTACCATTACGCCAATATTCCCAATATAATCATACCAAATTTTGAATCAACAAACTTAAATTCTTGTATGCACTATTTCAAGCCTACTGATCCACCTTTCATACAACTATCCACATGGATACATAATCTACTAAATTCAAATCACACTATCCCCACTTTACTACTGCTAAACTTCTAGGTCCATGCTTCTAACTCTAGATCACATACTATCATAGAATCCTGAGAAGGGATCTGAAATCACATCTGACTTTGTGTTAGTGCACAATTTTCATGAATATGAATAAACTCTTTCAAACTTTAGAACTTAAAAGCAATGATGGGATACTTTCGAGCCTACATGATATTCCATAACTTTCTGTGGAAACTATCTAAGAAAACTCTATCTATAAGGATTCAAGCTTGGCTACTTCTGTTTCCTCAAGAATAAGGTAGAATTGGCACGAATGGATTCACATAAGATCTGTATAAGTTCCTTAAAGGACAATTCTATTGCTTGATCTGAGACATGAAAGAAGGGAAATATTTTTTAAATGCCATATAGAAAAGTATAGACGTCTTTGTACCATTCTGCAAGACTCTACTAGACACGACTTCATAGACACCCTAGTACACTTGAACTATGTGCTATGATACCAAGTTTTTCATGATCCGAGCCTACTCCTTAGTCGTAATATAGTGCCTGGACCCATAAGTGATCCCAAGATAACCCATGAACTGGCATACTTCTTGAGAAAGTGATTTAAAATATATATATAAAAAAGCTAAGTTTTTTGTGTGGAAACATAATCATAAGGAAATTTGATTAAGCATAATACTAATAAAGTTTACAATATGATGAAATTTAAAAGAGAACTAAAATTTACATTTCTTGACTCTAACTGACCATCTATGAAGCCTCTACTATATTAACTATAATAGCTTGTATATGCCTCCAACTACCACTAATCAATGAACATGAATAATCAAAATAAAGTACATGGACTACAACTTACTGGAGTCCCCAAAATAGGAAAACTCATCACCTGCTGACTGGAAGCTGCAGCTGTCTAATTATGATGTGTAGGTTATAACTAGTACCTACATTATAAAATAATGTAGCACATAGACATATGTGGATCAATACTTTGGAATGTACTAGGTAAGTAGGGGTGAACGCAATAAGTAAAACTAAGTAGATACATAATTTAAAAACATGCATGCGAAATTGTAGTTGACTCACCAACAGACTGAAATCAACTAAAAGCTGAAGTATCTTAAAATATGAGTAACAATCATAATCTGATAATCTGGTGAGTCACTACACTTAATTTCTTAAATCATTACTTTTGTAGGATGAGAAGAACTGAAGATGGGATACTGTAAAACATGAATACTGAATACAAATCTTATGTAAAGTTGAACATGCTGTAAAACTGAATTGAGGATCAAGTATGGACAATGAGAATACAAACATGAATATGTATAACTGATAATTCAAGACCAATTAAAACGTGTACTTAAGTAACATGTACTTAAGTGATTCAAATACTGAATAATTTGTAAAACTATCTGATTTAAAAACTAGTAATTTGATTACTAGGTCAAGCAAACTTGAACTAACATAGTCTAAGTACTGAATAAAACTGTGGAAGTTATCAAGTAACTGACATAAACCATGAGAGCTATCATAAAGTCCAACATCTGACCCACATTAAGAAGGGCTATTTTATCCTTGTCATCGGAGTAGAACTTGAACTTGTGTGATCACTAAACTGAGCCTATATTGGGCATGGGGAAACACTCTCAGGCGAGGCCCCTAAACTTATGGTGGCACATAGTTCTAGAACTTAGAGATTGCTACTAATATCTCATGCCTAACTGACGAGGGAGGTGACATCCCTATATTCACTCGGTGCTAAATCTTACTCCCAACTAAAAGACACTGAAATACTAACTGGTGCATGCATTGACAACTGATAAATGATAAGCTGAGTTCATGATATTTTTCAAATAACAATGCATACGGATTATGAGGTAATTATAAGAATATAAACTGATAATGCTTAACATAATCATGGTGTTCTAAATATGATATTAAAATCATGGTATGACTAACTTGTTACTTGATAAAATGGAAATCATGTAAAATACATAGGTATCAGGTGTTCATAACCCTCCATCACTGAATGACCATAAAATACGATAACAAAGCTTAAAAACATTAGTATGGAAACAAAGTTCATAGACCCTAAATCTGGACATCTCATCAGAAAGTGAAAAACTTGAACTTGAACAGGGGCATATCTTAAAACATGAGAAAACAACATGATTACATGGATAAATTTACAATTCACTATTATAACATGAAATTCACTTAGAGATGACATGAGAAATTGGAACTTGAATTATGAGATAATTTTGACTTTTCATGGAATCTTTCGTGGACACTTCAGTATATAAGAATAATACGTGAATTTGAGCATGAAATCATATTAAACTTAATGGACTAGAAATTTCTCATCAAAGTAATGAAATTCACGATAAGACATGAAACTTGTAGTTGGAAACATGAATAAATACAACTCTTATGCTCTTTAGTCCTTTATGTGATAAGGCTATATTTTAACACAAGGATTTAGGGATGAATTCTATATTAAAACATGCAAATTTAACTTGAAAAGTCATGAATTTTGACACAAGTTTGAAAGGTTAACCTCATTCAAAAACCCCCCACATACCTTAATTGATGAATTCTAGAAGAAATCTTAAAATTGAAGCTTGAATGCTTGTGTTCTTAAGAGGAAAATCTTGGATTATTGTTCTTGGGAGAGGGAGAATTTTTATATGAGTGGATTTAAAGAAGATGGGTAAATAATTCCCTTTTGGGTGCTTTAATTCATGCCTTGAACAATTAGGGGTGAGGGAAAAGGACCAAAGTGCCCCTTGACCCTTAAGAAGCTAAAATAGAGAAGGAATAAGCTCTGCATGATGTCCCTTAATATATTAAGAGAGAAATTCATATCACCCTTTATCTCAGGGATAGACCAGCATTCCACAGCCAAATTACGGACCCTTACTGCCTCTCACAAAAAAGGCTATAACTTTTTTCTCAGGTATCGAATTAAAGCAAAATTTGTATCTTTGGAAAGTTAACTCAATTATCTATAATTTTGTGTGTATTGAGATGAAAAATTCCATGTTTATAAAAATTTATACACGTTCAAAGTCAACCCTAGTAGAATCGAATATCAAAACTTGGCTGAATCAAAGGCTCTTAGCTCTACTTTGCTCTAAGTGATTTTTATGAATATTTTTCACCTTATAAGAACTTCACACACTTGTATAAACATCATGAGACATATATTCACATATAAATCATGGGATTAGAACTTACATACATAGGAATGATGGTTCAAAGTCTAGCCCAAAATGTAGGGTGTTACACCTTCACACCAAGGGAAAAAAGAATATTATCAATAAATTCAAGGTAAAATAGATAACTCTTACACTTTCATACATGTGAATGATGATTTGTGGCAAGTAGCATATTCAATGTGTGTAGTATCTTATCTATATGTGAGTCTCATGATTCTTTGCCTCTTTTTATGATGTACCCATTGAGAGTATGGAAATAGTAGTTGATCCAATTGATGACCTCATTGACTCTTATAGTAAGATCAATTTAAGTCTACCTAGTGTTGAAGCCAATATGATGAATGATATTATATTGTCTTATGAAAATTGTGTTACCAACTTGTGGATGAAACTAATACACCACCTGAGGATAATTGTAATGTGATTAATGAACCTCAAGTGAGTGATGATGTTGAAAATATTGGTCAAGTAAATACTAGTGACCCTTTGAGCATGTCTTTTAGCGAATATCCTATTGTTTGTCTTGCTTATAGGGATGATTATGTGTTTTAAAATTCTTTTGAACTTGATAGTTGTGTTATTGAGAGTCAACTTATAAGTTCTAATACTTCTTTAAGTATTGATACTTCTTTATTTAAGTATAATATCATGTTTAAAGATGGTGCAATCACTCTTAGTGAACCTAGTGGTGTGAATAATGTTGATGGTGTAACTTATCTTGAGGGTTATATCCTATATAACAAACCACTATGGTATGATTACATTCCTCCTAAAGTTGGAAATTTCTTCCTTGAAGATGAGAGTACTCTTAAGGGAAAGGAAAGTGAGATTTTGAAAAAGAATGATCAGTTGGGTGATGATAACTTTGATTTGATTAAATATTTAAGAAACCCAATTAGTGATTATTCATATGAAAATGCTTATGGTTGTGATATTTTATACGATACTCCACCTTTGTTTATTATTTATGAGAATGAATTGCTCGATTCTTGTGATAACTTGAGTACTGATTCCTTTGATATTGGTGGTGGCATGTGTCTACTTGAGGATTTTTCCTTTGAAACAGAAAGTATCAACTGTTTGTAAATTATTTCTTCTTTTACTTTGTGTGCTCCTATTGTTGATAATACCCATGGTGATGATCTTGAATCTAATAGTAAGTATATACACAAGGACATATTAGTTGAAGTTATCTTGAGTGATACATTTCTCTACTCTCTATTTTCTTTTGATGATGCTTATGCTAGTATGGCCTGTATATCTTTTTATTTGGGAGATGTGTTTAGGGGAAATAAGTTTTATCTAGACCCATGTCTATGACCACTCTATCCATTTAACCCCGGTGACAAATTTGAATGCAGTGATTTCCACACACCCCACTTGATGCTTGGTCTAATTAACAAGCAAAGTTTAGATAAGGATGTTGGAATCCTTCCCAATGATGGAAAGTCTTTCTTTGGAATTTACAACCCACTTGATAGGCCCAAGTTGTGCATGGGAGGCATTTCCAACAAGAATAAGCATTCATTAAAGAAGGGAAGTAAAGAAAACATCCAAGATAATTCAACATTGTCTGTTTCCAATCTTGACCAATGTTTCACTACTTGTAGGTCAAGGAGAGAGTCTCTTCTTAAAAACACTTTGGATGGATTCCATGCTTGTGATCTCCTTCTTTATTAATTGTTTATAATAGGTGACCCCTTTTATGAAAAAAGTTATTTGAAAGGAAAAAATCATATTTTCTTAAATGATTTGATTTCATCCTTGTGTTTATTATGTGCATTATATGCTATATATTTTGACCAAATGGCCTTTTTGTATATAATAGCACCTTGGATGATGCTTTTACACTTGATTCTTTTCTATACTATCTCTTTGCTTATTATGATATCCATGCTAGCCTTGGATTTGCTTTGTATAGATGTAAGGAACTTGTTGGTTGGTCCACTTGTTTGAATTACAATGCTATATGGATATTGTGGACTTTAAAACCAATTGAGGCACCACTCTTGATGTAGTCTCTTAAAGTACTGATGAAGGAATTGTGTCTTATGGCTGTAAAGGTGAAGGTAGCCTTACCTTTTAGATTTAGTGATGCCATTATGACCTTTGTTGTTTCCTTACCTCTTGTTGATTCCCATAGCCAACTCCTTTGTGCATTTTTCAATAAGTTTCTAATGTTTACCATGAAGGATCCTTGGTTATAACTTAAGTGTGTGCAAACTTGGCATGATGCTATGAGTATTTGTGCTAACCCTAACCCTCACACCATAAGGATCTTGTATTTGTTTTTCCTTCCTTTGTTTTTTAAGATTTGGATTTGAGGTCGAATTCTTTCCAAAAAGGGGAGGATGATATAAGCCAAATTGCCTATGAACCTTCGGATGAGATACGTATGATGCTCGAGGTGCTTTATTTCTCCATAGTGCTATTAAAAGATACCACATAGATGAAGATTACCATTAAGGAGGGTCAAAGGACTTTGGCGAGGTTGAAGGAGTGAAAAATGGGGCACGAAAGCCCTTTTGAAGGGTCATGCACCTAAGAGCGGGTCAAAACTACCCCTAGTAGGCCTATTCTTGCATTTGGGTCACTTTTGGGCCCTAATTATGTAATATATAGCCAAACTATAATTACTTGGTAGCTAGGATTATTTATATTTTTTTTTGTTTAATGATGATAATGAATTCATGAAAACTCCATTGGGAGTGATGAGTGCTTAAAAAGGCCAATGTTGAACGTTATTTAGAAACAGTGATTGTATGGGAGATCTGGTAGCTATTTAGGTCAATGTAAGAGCTAGGTTCTTTTACGTAATCGATAAGGGAGGTATTTGGGTTTGATACACCCTTGGTTGCCCTTTTTATATCTTCTTGTGTCTATCTTTCTATCATCTATCTTTTTTATCCTTTTACTTTTTTGTTTGTCAATTTTGTTGTTTCATTAGTGTTCGTGTTTGTTTTTGTCATAGTATATTACTCTCATATCAAATGGTGTCTTTGAGTCTAAAATGTCAAATTTAATGAGGTTACATAGTTTGTTTTGTATATGAGATTTCGAATAAATCCTGAGAGATTGGCAGAGACTTAGAAAAATTCCAAGCCTCGACTGGTGTTGGTGCATCGCTTAAAGCCCATGAGGCTGCTTAAGAGAATGTCACTAAATTATCCTAGCATTGCCCAGCAGGTATCACTTAATCGATACCTTTGTCATTTAAGAGGTGAAAGGTCACTTAAGCAGTATCGGATCTACCCCAGATGTCGCTTAAGCGACACCCGTGGCCCTGGGAAGGGTATAAAAAGCCCACTTATCCTGATTTTCACCTTTTTTAATCCATTACCAAGATATATTGAACCTTAAAAAGTTGGAAAACTTGGAAGAATCATTTGTGGGTTATTTTAGAGCTTGGGCAAAGTTATTTTATTTTTTTCTTTTTCGAAATTGTGGTAAGCTCGCATCAATTTCTTGGTTTAATTATCCATCTTTTCCTAAAATCCCTAAAATCTTGGTGGCTTGACTGTACCACCATTAGAGCTTAAAATTCACCTATTTTTAAATATAAATGTTCCTTGAGCAAGAGGGGTGTTGCGTTGGTTTTGAAAGTGCAATTCTGTAAATAGGCCCAACATGGTATTTTTATGTAAATTTTAACCTGAAGCACAATAGTGAAAATGGGTATAATTGTTCTCATTTTGATAAGTAGATTGTGATTTTGATAGCGTGGCACCTTGCAGAAGCTTCTCAAAAGGGGACATCGGTGGTTTAACAGTTTCTTTGAGCTTTTCTTCGGCGTTCAAGTAGGTTAGGTTTACATTATTCATAGATTGAGCTAATTTGTTGTATAATTCTTATATTATGATAGATTTGGGATAGGATTAAATATTATAGATTTGGGATAGGATTAAATATTGGAAGCATGATTGGTATGATTAGTCTCATTTGGACTGTTTAGGCTATCTTGGAATAACAATTTAGGTAAAATTGACTTAGTTGCTAACGCTTTAGGTGGAATTGACTTAGTTGCTCATGTTTTAGGATAAATGGCTAGCATAGGTCTAATTATGTCCTATTTAACATCTAGAAATTAATTTAGATACCTTAGCCTAGTCTAGGATAAAATTTTCCTAAAGATGAATTTCGGAGATTAGAAGTAGGAACATCCAGCCCACCTTAGGCCAAGACTTGTATTAGCGTTTGTAAACTTATTTGTGCATATTGAACCATTATTAAAGATTAATTTGGGACTTTTGAGAATATTTAATACTTAAAGATTATGCTAGTTTGGTAATTGGGAGTTAGTGTTAATTCCTAGTAATACTCGGTGGATAGTTGTTATGTCTTAGTGATATGATTTATGGATATGGTTATTTGTATGGTTTATCAATATGGTCGATATATATGAGTTTCAGTTCAAGTCTGACAGGTGATGATGATGTTGATATTGAGTTCTAGTTTAAGTTTGGCAATTTACGATGATATTGATACTATAAGTTTCAATTCAAGTCCGACAAATGATGTTATGATGATGAGACTATTAAGGATGATATAAGGATGATAATGATATAAGTTTCGGCTCGAGTCCGACATTGAGTGTTAGGTATAATATTATATGGTATGGATGGTATGATGGTTATAGTTGTTATTCGATAAAGTTGTGGATCTTTGTTCATGTAGTTTTCTTAATCATACCCTCCAGGCATATTGGAGCCTGCATTGGGTTATTTAATTTTTGTCACGACCCGAGGCTACCCCCAAGTCATGACATAGTTCTTAAATCCACAAGTGAACCCAAGCTAAACCATGATCTGGTACCTGCTGTGAGCACTGGATAAAATAATAATGAAATAACCTGTGTAGAAGATCAAATGATGAAATACTGATAAACAATACTAGCATGTCTGAACAACTAACAAAGAAACTAAAACAAGTCTGAAAGTCTGAACGCTAAACTAACTGCCTATCTTAAAGCCTCTAAAACTATAAGTAGTTGATAGGACAAGCCCCCAACTAACTCCGACTGACTGACATAAAAAAAAGTACCATAAATGACTAAAATTATAATGTCCTTAATGGATAAGGACTCACCACTGCTGCTGCTAGGAAATGCTGAAGTGCCTAAGTATGATCGGGGAACTGAGCGTTTGAACCTATGTTATAAGACAACAAAGCAGAATAGAAGAGTATTCGATTAGTACTTTGAATGTATTGGTGCGTGAGGTAAGGACTAAATAGAATGCATATGAGTGATGAACATGGATGCATGAACATATAAATCAGAGAATGCAAAACCAAATAAAGCATTTACTGAATAAATCTATAAAAATCACTGACTACATAACTAAAAATCTTATTAATTGATCGAGCAAACTTGAACTAGTATAAACTGAGTACTGTCTGAAAACCTGGGAGCTATCATGTAACCGACATACCCCAATCTAAGCTAATTGGGGTTTGACTATAACCCCAGTTGGAAAGGTGGCAGTACCTTGCCACAAATACTAACACTGGTTGATGATGTAGATCCATAAGGATGATTCCACATAAGGGCTTGGGAGTCAATCCTAAATTGGTGGATTACCCCTGAGAGAGTGTCAGTCCTAAACTGGTGGGTGACATCTCATAATCCTATGTTGGCTACGTAGTTTTGGATCTTAGGGACTACTACTAAGGTCTCAGTCCTAACTGGTGGGTGAGCCCCCATCCCTAGGTATGCTTGGTATTAAATCCTACTTCGAAGTGAATGACACTTGTGTTATTAATTTTTAACATAACATGATACTGTACAGATAAGTGCTTAACATGAATATGGTAGTCTGAATATAGTAATAAAAGTCATGACTTTTCTGACTTGTAACTTGAAAACAACATGTATAAACAGGTATATATCGGATATTCATAACCCTTTAGTACTGAGTATTCACTTTAAATATAATAAAATCATTCCAAAAACTAGGAGAAAATCATAATTCAGAGACCGAAAACATAAAACATTTCACTAGACTGATAAATTACATGAATTTGAACATGGGGATGAGTCAATGTTGATAGGATAAGATACTCACATGGATTAATGCATGAATTTGATTATTTAACATGAAATCAATTAAATATTACATAGGAACTTGAAATTTAAACCATTAACTAACCTAATTTACATGGAATGCACGTTGATATGGCTTGAATTCAAATTTACAAGGAAAAGCATGGATTAATTCATCTCGAATATGTATATTTTCATCAAAAGAGGAGACTTTCATACTTTAAACCAAAATGAAGATTTTAGGACTAAATAGGTCTAATGAACCCATTGAAGAATACACCACATACCTCAATTGGATGAACTCTTAAAGAAAGCTTGAAATTGGAACTTGAATCCTTGAATACTTGGGGAAGAAAGCTTGAATTTCTTTCTCTTGGGAAAAAGGGAAGGGTTTATGTTAGTGATAACTAATGAGAAAGAGAAAATATTGCCTTTTTAGAGCTTTATCCCGTATATTGGACATTTTGGAGTAAAGAGTAAAGACCAAAGTACCCCTTGAACATTTAGTTAAAACAAAGGAAAGATGTAGCCTCTGCGACACAAAGTCTAGTCTCCGCGATAGCTTCTATGGCGCGGCCTTATCGTGGAGGGTTGCTGCCTTCGAAATCAAAAAATACCTCAAACCCCTTCCAAAAATTTCAAAATTCTTTCGGGACACCCCATTATCATCCCTAAACATGTTTCAACTCAAGAATCAACATATTTGGTTTGGAAAGGTCGAAAATAAAATCCATGAAATCTTATGTTCTTGAAATTACTAAGTCCCTAATACTTAGTACAACATTTATGCCTTGGACCCCTTAAAAATGAAACTAAGAGCTGAAATGAGCCTATGTTTGTGCGAGCTATTGAACACTTATGGGCTGAAGCATGATTAAATAATTGAGTATGTAGCATGATACATGGACAAAACTTAATTCATCAATACATGCAATGACATGAGGATGGTCATATAGATGAAATAGAGAATGAAACAGTCAATTTAAGAGAAACCATTACCTCAAGCGGAGTCTGGATTAATAGAGAAAACATAAGGATACTTGGTTCGCATATCTACTTTAGTTTCCCAAGTAGCTCCCTCAATGGACTGATTTCTCCATAGAACCCTAACCAAAGGAACTTCTTTATTCGTCAACCTAAAAATATGATGGTCAAGGATTTCAACTGAGGTTTCTTCATACGAAAGGTTATATCTTACATCCACACTCTCGAGAAGAATAACAAAAGTTGAATCACCGATGCATTTCTTTAGCAAGGAACCATGGAACACTTGATATACTGATGTCAAATTTGCAGGCAACTCTAACTTATAAGCTACCTTCCCAAAGCGGCTCAAAATTCTATATGGGCCAACATAGCATGGATTGAGCTTCCCCTTCTTGTCGAACCTCTTCACCCCTTTCATGGGTGAAATTTTCAAATACACGAAGTCACCATTATCAAACACAAAATCTCTTCTTCTTATATCTGCATAATATTTTTGTCGACTCTAGGATGTTCATCCTTTCGCGGATCAACTAAACTTTCTCCGTTGCTTAAAGCACTGAATCTAGCCCTATTAAAGTAGCCTCACCTATTCCAAACCAACCAATAGGGGATCTACATCTCCTCATATAGAGAGCCTCAAACAGTGTCATCTAAATACTGGAGTGATAGTTGTTGTTATAGGTAAACTCAATCAAAGGTAAGTGGTCATTCCAACTACCCTTAAAGTCAATAACACAGGCCCTCAACACATCCTCTAAAGTTTGAATGGTCCACTCTTCTTGACCATCTGTCTAAGGATGAAAAGTTGTATTGAGATGAACTTGGTTACCAAAACCCTTCTAAAAAGCCTTCCAAAAGTGAGAGGTAAACTGAGAACCTCTATCTTAAATAATGGTAAATGGTTCCCCATGCAACTTAACCAAATCCCTGAGTTAGAGTCTATCATAATCCTCAGTTGAACACAAAGTATGAACTGACAAGACATGGGCTGAATTGATCATCCTATTTATAATAAACCATATCAAATCATATTGATGACGCGTACGGGGCAATCCTACTACAAAATCCGTGTTTATCACTGCCTTCTTCCAAGTGGAGATACTAAACTCCTGAAGCATTCCACTAGGCCTTTGATGCTCAACCTTAACCTGTAGACAATTCGAACACTTGGCCACAAATTTTGTAATATCTTTCTTTATACCACTCCACCAATAGATTTCCCACAAATCATGGTACATCTTAGTGGCCCCTGGGTGAATAAAATACCGCACACTATGCACTTTTGCCTATATACACTACCTCAAACCATCAACACATAGAACACATGGTCTGTCGTAACAATAAAGCACACCATCTCCCCTTGGGAAAAATCTCTACTTTCTTATCACTAACTACCTCCTTCTACTTAACCAAACTATGATCCTTATCTTGCTTTTCTTTTACTTCAGCAACCAATGAAGATTCTGACCCATTCTAAACCCATATACTACCTTCAGCTGAATCAACCAACCAAACTCCTAACCTATCAAGCTAATGGACTTCATAGACTAACTCTTTTTTATCATCCTCAACATAAGTAACACTACCCATTGACAATCAACTAAGGGCATCCACCACTATATCTGCCTTGCTTGGATGATACAACACACTCATATCATAGTCTTTCAATAGTTCAAGCTATCTTCTCTAATGAAGATTCAGGTCTTTCTTTTTTAACACATATTGCAAACTTTTGTGATCCATGAACATATCCACATGAACCTCATAAAGATAATGCCTACAAATCTATAAGGCAAAGACAATAGCTACCAACTCAAGATTGTGGGTTGGATAATTTTCTCATAGGGTTAAAGCTATCTAGAAGCATAGGCTATAACCCTACCTCATTGTATCAACACACAACTAATACCAACTCTCGAAACATCACAGTAAACTAAAAACCCATCTATACCATCTAGCAAAGTAAAGACTGGAGCAGAAATGAGTTGAGTTTTTAACTCCTAAAAACTCTTCTCATAAGAATCTAACCAGTAAAATTTGACTTTCATTTGGGCCAGTCGAGACATAGGAGAAGCAATAGAAGTAAACCCTTCAACAAATCATCTGTAATAGCTATCTAAACCCATGAAACTCCTGATATTTGATGGAGAGATAGATCTAGGATAGTTTCTCACTGCTTTAATCTTTTAAAGATCAACTCGAATGCCATCACCAGAGATGATGTGGCTAAGGAAAGCTACTGATCTCAACCAAAATTCTCACTTGCTGAACTTAGAAAATAACTAATGCTTCTTAAGGTTCTATAATAAAATCCTTACGTAATTTGCATGATCACTTTTAATACGGGAGTATATGAGAATATCATCAATGAAGACTATATGTCCAAGTACTGCTTGAACACCCTATTCATCAAGTCCATAAAATTTGAATAAGCATTCGTTAGTCCAAAAGACATAAATAAGGAATTCAAAGTGACCATATCGAGTCCTGAAGGCTATCTTTGAAATGTTACATTCTCTTAACTCTAAGATGATGATACCCGGATCTTAGGTCTATTTTAGAGAAATAGCTTGCCCCCCGAAGTTGGTCAAACAAGTCATGAATTCTGGGGAGAGGATACTTATTCTTGATTGTGACTTTGATCAACTGATGGTAGTCGATGTACATTCTAAGGGAACTGTCTTTCTTGCGAACAAATAGAACAAGAGCACCCCATGGGGAAATACTAGGCCTGATAAAACCCTTATCTAGGAGATCTCTCAACTATTTATTCAATTCCTTAGCTCGGCTGGAGCCATTCTATAAGGTGGAATAGAGACAGGCTGGGTATCTAGAATGAGATTTATTCTGAAGTCAATTTTCCTTTTGGAAAGATCTTCAAGAAACACATCTGGTAACCTATTCACTACAGGAACTGACTCAAGACTCGGGGTTTCAAAATTTGAGTCCTTGACTCAGACGAGGTGGTAAATACACCCCTTGGATATCATTTTCTTGCCTTAAGATAGAAAACAAACTAACCCTTAAGCACTGAAGTACTATCCCTCTATTCAATAACTGGTTTATTAGGAAACTGGAACCAAACAATTATATTTCTATAATTAACTGAGGCATAGCACGAGTAGAGCCAATCCATGTTGACAATGACATCCAAATCAGTTATCTCTAAATCCATAAGGTCAACTGAAGTAACTTTCTGAGAGACTATGAACGACCAATTTCTGTATACCCATCTGTATGTAATAGAACTACCTATTATGGTAGAAACTGATAAAGGCTCTACAAATATTTTGGGACTAACACTGAAGTCTTTTTTTTGTTTAATTTTGAATTTTATTAATAATCAACACTTGATGGACCAACCCACCATATAATGAAAAAATAGACCAATCCTATTCTTAACCCGACCCACCCAAAATCCTTTTATTAAACAAATACAACTTGTAGGGTTTCTAAAAAAGGGGTAGTTTCCTAATCCTACAATTGTGTTCGCCTCCTTCATCCTTGTTGTTTCCTTTCTCTACTTTAAGATTCAACCTATTAAAACTTTGAGAGCTCAATTGCACCCTCTTCACGAAAGGAAGTACTAATAATTTCTCATCTTTACTGTTACTCATACCAGCTGACTCAATATTATTTGTATTGCAGCTGTGTTCTCCAGTATAAAGCAAATATTTTTGGTCAACTAAGATGGATCTAGTTTTATGATTAAAGCTGTAATAGCCAAGTATGTTTCCTTCTTCTTGTCTTGCTTTGTTATTTCTAGATCTACTTGATATATATTCTCTATGGCTTGCTTGTATTCTGTAGATGTAGAAAATATGACGAGAACGAGTACCCCCCAATTGATTAGCTTTCCATCTCCCTCTCAGCTGTATATTACACCATCTAATCCATCGATCATCTGTTATTGCAGATGTTCCTTTGTGCTAGCTATAATAGCTTAGAGATAGTACTTTCACTACTAATTTTTGTATATAAATTGCATGTAACCTTTTCAGTATGAGTTTCCTTATCCTCTTTATCCCTTGACTTGTATGATCCTCAAGTATTGGCTCTGCCATTTATCACTATTTAGGATAGCTTTACCACTGCTCTATAATTACTGGTAATTTGTAATGGTATAAGCACCTGCATCTAAGGCAGAATTTGCTAGATAATCTGCCAGTTGGTTCCCCTCCCTGAAAATATGTTGATAATATACTTGTTTTTTTTTTTGCATAAAATTGTGAATCTGTTTGACTATGTATGCCATATTCCATGGACAAGGTTATTCACCTGTTAAAACCATTGTCATGAGTAAAGAATCCATCTGAAATATAATCTTATTGTACTAAGATTTAGTACCATGCGTAGCTACATAAAATACTGTATAAGCCTCTATTTGCATACTATTAGCATAATAATGTGGTTCTCCTTTAGTAAATAAGACATCTCCCTTCTTATCCCTCAAGCAAAAAGCATATGAGCTTCCTTCATCTTCACCTCTAACTGCTACATCTGTGTTGTACTTTAACCATCCCTCCTCTGGTGCTTTCCACAAGAATTTAATAGTCTTAACATTCATTTTTTAACTTGCCCATCTCCTTAATTATATGAGACCATTCATTTGGAAAGTCCAACACTGGCTTTCTGACCTTCAACAATATTCTCAAATTTCTGGTAACATTGTATATTATCCTTAATCTTGAAGTATCCTTGTTTTAATGTTTTTTCCTATTTCTTCTCCTCCACAGTTCCCATAGAATAATGCTAGGCATAGCAAAATAATATGGTTGTTTCTTCCCTTTTACTATAGCATTCACCCAACTTAATATTGTTTCTCTCAGGGTCAACTGTTAAATAGGAATACCTGCAAAATAAAAAAAGTAGGACCAAGTCCTATTAGCATAAAAAGAATTTCTGAAGACATGTGCCAATGTCTCCACTTCTGGTTCCTCACGACACCAACACTTAGAAGGGCCTTGCATTTCGATTCTCCTTATTGTATCATCTACTAGAATTCTTCTTCTACATAACATCCATATGAAAAAACATATCTTGAAAGGCAATACTTTCACCCATATCCTCTTAAATGTGTTGTCAATACTCTCCCTATTCCTTATATAATGCCTAGCTGATTTCACTGTAAACAGACCTTAAGGTTCTATACTCCATATTGGCCAGTCTTTCCTGCTTCTAATGGAGGTATCACCTGCTTAAGAAAATGATTTTCTATCTCCTCTGTGAATATTGTTCTAATTAGATAATCATCCCATTTTCCTTCTCTTACCAATTCCTTCACTTGCCTATACTATTCTTGCTCCCTTGTCCTCCTTTCATTATAGAAAAAAGATCACCTTACCCAGTTCAATTATCTAACCAGATATCTGAATTTCCTTGATTCAGTTGCCATATAATGAGATGTTTCACCAGATCCCTAGCAATAAGCATCTTCTTCCATATTTGAGATCCACCTCCACCAGTTTTCTATTGACTATTTTTAGGCGCTCTTTCTTGCAATATTTATTAAACATGTAATCCTTCCATAATGACTTTGTGGTCCTGAAGCTCCACCAAATCTTGTAAAATAATTCCATAGAAATATCACCAATTCTTTTAAAACCCAAGCCACCTTCATCTTGTGGTAAACATACAGTTTGCCATTTCACCCAATGTCTTCCCTTTTGTCCAATTTTACTACTCCAAAAAAATTGAGCTATCATTTTTCGAATAGTATTCAACACATTCAATGGAGGATTCATTACTGATAAGCAATGTATAGGGATACTTTGCAAAATATGTTTGATCAATACTACCCTTCCTTCATAAGAAAGCAATTTTCCTTTCCAAGATTGCATCTTACAAGTAATTTTATTCAGTAATTGCTGATAGTAATCCTTCTTTCTTCTCATATAAAAGATTGGACAACCTAAATATATGAAAGAAAAGTCTCTTCTCAAGATGCTAGTAGCTATCTCTATAATAATCCCTACTCCATTGGATACTCCCTTATGCAAATAAATTCCACTCTTTTCCTTGTTTATCTTTTGCCCAGAGACTTCCTCATTTTTATCCAAAGTAGTCGTGACCAGTTGCAAAGTATTCACCTCTTCTTTACATAGGATTATCATATCATCTGCAAATGTCAGATGATTGAGTTTTGGACTTTATCTTGGCATCCCAAAAAATTTAAAATCCGTATTCTACATCAATTTCTTCAATGACCTTGACAACACCTCCGTAGCTATGATGAACAATGTTGGTGACAATGGATCCCCCTGTTTCAATCCTCTCATTGACCTAAAAATCCTTTTGGTTGACCATTTAGAATTATGGAATACCAATTGTTTTCCAGTAATCTGAAGATCATGTCTATAAGAACCTCTAAAAACCCAAATTTCCTTAATACCTTAGCTAAAAACAACCACTCCACTCTGTCATATGCCTTTATCATGTCAAGTTTCATAACCAAGTTAGGTGGTTTACCCCTATTTCTAATTTCAGCTATAATCTCCTATACCCCCAGTATATTTTCAACAATTCTTCTTCCCTGAACAAAACCAGCTTGTTCTGGTGATATCAATTGAGGTAGTATTCCTTTAATTCTTTCATGAACAATTCTTGAGAAAATCTTGTTCACAAAATTACTAAGGGAAATAGGCCTTATATCAGAAAAAGTATTCACTACTAACCTTTTTGGTATCAATACCAACTTTGTATGAGTAATGAATTTAGAAAGTTGAAGCCACAAAAGAAAGCAGTTACTATTTTGTGGATATCCTACTTAATAATCTCCTATGCATCCTGATAAAATGCTCCTGTCATTCCATCTGGCTCCCTTGCACTATTTCTATTCAACCCCATGACAGCTTGTCTGACTTCTTCCTCATCTGGTAGCCTTATAATGTCCTTGTTCTGATCTTCTGTCACCATCTTTGGTATTTCATTTAATATGGAGAAATCTTCTGCATCCTGCTACTTAGTAAACTATTCTAAAAAAATTAATTGTTGATTCTGCAATATCTTATATTTCTTCCATTCATTCTCCCTGTTCATTTTGAATTCTATTAATCTTGAGTTTGCTTCTCCTTCCTTTTACAATAGTGTGAAAAAACTTGGTATTTCTTTCTCCATCCTTAAACCATTCATACCCATTATCTTGCCTCCAAAAATATTCTTCTCTCTTAAGATGCATGTTTAATTCAACATGAGCCTTAAACAAATTAGTTCTATTCACTCTACTGGGATTTTCTTCAAACTGCTTCTCTCGTATCTTGATAATATCCTCCAGAGTAGTTATTTCCTGGAATATATTACCAAAATTATCTTTGCTCCACATAGTTAGTGCTAACTTAGTGTTTTTCAGTTTCTGCTGAAACACTATAAATGGGTTACCTGCTACCTGAGATTTCTAACTTTGTTTGATCACCTCCATGCAAGATTCCTCCTTGATCCAGAAATTCAAAAATTTAAAAGATCTAACTATCTGATCACTTTCTATTCTGCATTGGATTAATAAGGGTGAATGATCTAATCCAATCCTGGCTAGATGCTCCACTTTCATCCTCTGAAATATATTTTGTAGTCTATGATTGCACAAAACCCTATCTAATCTCTTGAATATGCAATCTTCATCAGTTCTTCCATTCCACCATGTGAACTTGCTTCCCTTAAATTAAAATTCTTCCATGTTACATAAATTGATACATTGATTAAAATCTTGTGTCTCATTAAATATAACAGGATGTCCTCCCAAGTTTTCCTCATCACTTCTTATCACATTGAAATCCCCTCCAATTATCCATGGAATTTGATATATGTCTGACAAATTCACTAAGGAATCCCATAGTGCCAACCTCTCATTAACATTAATACACTAACGTCACCAAAAAAAGATATGCCTACATTTTGATTGGCCAACTTCAATTAAGTTACTGGTCTTCATCTTTTAAAATACTATACTCCACATTCTCTTCAACGAAATCCCAGATATTTCCAGAAACATCAAGAATTGCATTCTTCATACCCAGCCTCCTTCTATACTCCTCAATATGCTGTCTATCGTGAAAAGGTTCCATAATCCCAATAAAATAAAATTGGTATCTTCTCTGCATTGTTATTAGTCTGGTAGAAGCCTGTTGTGTGTTAACAGACCTTATGTTCCATATCAAAGCATTCATTTGGACTTTTATCTAGCTCTATGACTTCTTGTAAACATTGTTACTGATTTGTCCTCAGCTACCTTGGTACTATCTCCTTTCTTTTTCTTTTCATTTCTTCCTTGTTTCTCCTTTAAAGCTTTCACTTTCTTAGGTGACATATCTATTGATTTTGCAAGTTGATTGATATTATCTTCCAAATCATTCTCATCTAGATCTTCCTTTGCAATATTACTACTTTTTAGCAGATTCTAAATCTGCATTGCTATTGGTTTAATCCCTTCAAGTACCATCAACTCCTTTAATTCTTTATTAAATACCTGCATTTGCATCTGTTCAGTTGAGCTGTTTATGCTTCTTTTGTCTACATTCTGATCATTTTCCTCAATCTATACATACTGACTTCCCCTTTGTGGATTCTTGTCATTCTTGCTATCTTCACTCTTATTCTTATTATGTTCTTCAACTCCTATCTTCTTTCAGGACAATGCTGGATTATTTGTACCTGACTTGGAGAATTATGTGTACGACTGATTTCTTTATCTTGTGTAATTGTCTTCTCAGCTAATATATTGACATCTTGATCACTTTCTGTACCTTTACCAAAACTTTTGGTAAACCATTCTTTTGTACTCATTATTGCTCCTTCTTCCTGTTGATCAGTATTAAGGAGCCCCTCTTCATTTGTATAAACATGAAGATAGAAGAACCCCTCTTCTATATAAGGAGTTACAAAGAAAAGTAAAGCTCCAGGGTCTAATAATGCATAAACATAAAGATGGAAGACTTATAACGTACCCATAACCACATCAGGGGAACTCTCCTGATCATGTCAATTTTTGGAGTGCATAAAGCCTATTTTGGCGCTGCCCACTGGTGGCACTATAGGCGACACCCTACTAAGTCAGGCAACCTACTGAAGCTGATGAAAAGTTGGACTGGCCCTGATGGCATGGATCTTTTCCCTTCTGAGCAACCACTGGACAATCTCAGATCCTATGGCTGGCTTGCCACACCTAAAACACACATCACTACCTACTCTTCACTTACCCTGATGATTCTTACCACACTTCCTACCAAGCGGATTGGTCTGCCTACTATTCATATTACCCTGGGACTTAGAGGCTAATACTCTATCTCGACTTCTTTCCTGAACTTAGGCAATGGTGCACTAGTCGAATATAAAATTGGAGCTGAAAATTTCTGTAGAACTGAGAACGGTTACCGCCTTTTGACCTTGTCTCAAAAAAGTTAAAGCTACCTAGATTATCCCTCTTGTTCTCTCTTTCCCTATCTTTGAGTTTTTGCTCCTCAATCTGCTGATCATGAACCATCAACCTAGAAAGGTCCATCTCTTTTATCAATATGGCGGTCCTACACACCTTGACTACACTAGATACACCAGATATAAACTTACTCTTCCTCGATATAGAGTCAGCTACTATATTTGGAGCATACCTTGCCGACTGAGCGAACTTGAGCGAGTAATCTCTCACACACATGATACCAAGTTTCAAATTTATAAACTCCTATGCATTAGTTTCCCTCAACTCTAGTGGCAAGAACCTGTCTAAGAAAGTCGTGGCAGACACTTCTCACTTTACCGGCCCTGCATCAACACCTTTGTCCTCCTTTTACTGTTTGAACCAGGTATGAGCTACTCCCTACAATTAATGGGCAGCTAAGTTTGCACTCTCACTAGAAGTGACACCCATGATGTCTTTCACTTTCTACACAGCATCCAAAAATTCATGCAGATCCTCCTCAGACTTGGATCCAAAAAATAAAGGAGAATTTATTCAAGTGAAATCCCAAATTTTGGTTGCAGCTGTATTCAACACTAGATTAGCTGGAGCAACAACCTGCTGGTTGTTCTGAGAAGCTACAAAATATGACAAGGCCATGAAAGTGGCTCTGAACTCAGTGTGAGAAACATGTTCATTCAGGGGATCTTCTTGAACAGGTGGTGGTGTGGATAGATCCCTATTCCTCCTTCTATAGTTTCTTTAGGGAGGCATTGTCTATAAATGGAAAGAAGGACAAATTAGAAAAAGGGAATTCTCTAGAGCTCATTCTCTCTCGCACAACATGAACACTGAAAGAAGGTAAACTTTCATAAAATATCTCATAGCTCTTGCCAATAAGTGTGGAGCACTTTACACCCATGTACAAGACCCTACTTGACACGGCTTTTAGATGCCCTAGGAAACTATAAAACTTTAGGCTCTGATACCAAGTTTTGGCATGACCCAAGGCTACCCCCTAGTCGTGGCACAGTGCTTAAGTCCACAACTAACCCCAAGCTAACCCATGAACTAGTACCTACTTTCAGTATTAGATAAAATAATAATAAAATAACCTGTGCAGAAGATTAACTAATAAAATACAAATAAACAATACTAGTATATCTGAACAACTAAAAAAGAAACTGAAACAAGTCTGAAAGTCTAAAAACTAAATTGACTGTCTTTCTTAAAACGTCAAAAATCATAAGGAGATGATGGGACAAGCCCCCAACTAACTGTGACTGACTGACATAAAAGAAAGTATCGTAAATAACTAAAATCATAACATCTTCGATGGATAAGGGCTCATCTCAACTGCTGTTGCTGGGAAATGCTGAATTGTCTAAGGATGATCTGGGAACTAAGCATCTGAACCTATGTTATAAGATATCATAGCTCAATAGAAGAATATGTGATCAGTACTTTGAATGTACTAGTACGTGAGGTAAGGACTAACTGAAATACATATGAGAGCTGAATATGGATTCATGAACATATAAATCTGAGAGTGAAAAACCATGTAAAACATGTACTGAATAAATCTGTAAAACTTATTACCTGATAAAGCAAACCTGAACTGATATATACTAAGTACTGTTTGAAACAGTGGGAGCTATCATGTACTTGACATACCCCAATCAGAGTTAATCTAGGTCCAACCTGTAACCCCAATTGGCAGGTAACATCTCATAATCCTATGTTGGCTACGTAGTTTTGGAACTTAGGGACTACTACTAAGGTCTCAGTCCTAACTGTTAGATGATCCCCCATCCCTAGGTTAGCTTAGTGCTAAATTCTACTCCCAACTGAATGACACTGGCGTTATTAATGGTTTAACATGACATAGTACAGTAATTGATACGACCCAAACCAGGGCCTTATTATAATGGGCATCTCAAGTCCAACCAGGATCAAAATCTACCCCCGTTACCCAACCCAACCAAACAACATATACCCTGAGTCAAATGAATTTTGAACATATAACTAGATAACATATTTGTACCAATCTAAACTCTGGGATAGGTCTATAACCATAACCAACCCAAGAAAGTCCAACCGCCCAATACAAACCAACAATAATAACCAAAACCAAAACACTAACCAAGTTCCGGTCCATAACATAACATAAAAGGATGGAAAAATCATAAATTTAATCAAATGGTATCATCCCTAATATCGATGCCAATATGAAGGCTGAAACCACGACCAACACCGCTCATTCTAACCCATAGTAGTCCCACAAAGCCTCTAACCAAAAGAAAAACAATATCTAGTTGCGACATGCCCTCAACCAAAACCAATATTCACAAAATTACCAAAGTATGAAAATATGTCCATGATATGAAATAGAGCCCTCTGAAATATGGAAGCTCACCACTTTAACCCAATAGCTGATCCTGAATTTGATCACTAAGGAGAAAAAGTAGAATGGTCAGTTCCTTCATCGCGTAGGGATACAACCACCCAAAGACGGGTTAGAGGGTGAACGCTAGCAAGTGATCAGGATAAGGATTAAGTAATTCCAACCTTTAAAACCAAACAAACAACCATATGCACACATATCCATACATATATACATATATATACCATGCCGAGAAAGGGAATCGGGTTTAGAATGCATTTAAACCATTAACCTAGGTATGTATAGCTTTATCATCCTAGATCCACCCACGGGCTATATGGGTCCAGTGTAACCCCCTGAACGGTCCCCGATACATGTAGCCTCATGAACTAAAGATACCATAGGACTAGGGATTCCCAAGTACCCTCCATTCTCCATAATGCATCTATAGAAGTGTAACTTAAGGGATTTTGTTGTACCCCATATGGTCATCATGACCAATCCTTATGTCGGCAAACATAAGTTTCCAGTGTCTGTCCATTAGACTCATATCTTCATGGTTAGATATCATACCCCACCATTATCGCCCAATTAAAAATGTTACCACACAACCAAGACCACCATTCCGTTTATTATTAACCAAGACTATTACAAGTGGTATAGTCATACCGACTATAGCTTGGATGTAATGTCCGTAGATAACCTTTTAGAAAACGAGATTCCCATGTACCCATAGATTATATTATTTAGTTGCTTGGGGGATTACCTTATACCCCCCAAGTATGCTCATTACTTAGTTTGCTTGGGGGATTTCCTTGTACCCTACAAGGATGTTCAATTAACCATAATCATGATCACCAAGACCTTACCAATTAATCATTTAAACCATTTAAACAATTTAGGATTTCATAACCAAGTTATACCATGCAATAGTTCCATTAAAAGTCCCTCAATATAGTGAAAGCATTCTCATAGGCATTTTATCAAACATATTGAAGGCATAGTGTTTCCTAAACCAAAACCAATAACTAATTAACCATTCCCTGCCAACCAAGTGTTCAAACCATCATCATAATATGAATAGAAACCATCCTTACAAGTCCCAATTTGATCCTACTAATGAAACCCTAGCCTTCTTTGACCCAAGAGCCTTTGAAAGAATTTTGAGAGAGTTTCTAAGTGTATAAGTAATTGTAAAATCGGTTAAATGAAGCCCAAAAGGTGTTTTAAGTCATGGGGTCATAAGGAGTCTTAAGGGGAAATGTCCAGATTATCCCCAACTTAAACTGTAAAAAAATCCCATAGGTGGATACGACTCCACCATACCATCCGTAACCTAGGGTACTAGTGGTACCCTTACTCATACCCTAGGCCTCACCTTAGACACCTACACTAGTCAATATATGACCATGCAATACCAAATCGCACCTTAAGGTATGAGAAGTACCCTACAACCCGTACCCTAAATAGAATGCGATCGAGGACATACTGATTAATATATGAGTTAGCTCCATACGAACCGTACCCTAACATACAACCTGTATGTTGTCTACACGTACCTTGAACAAAAACTTATCCCCGCCACATTGTTTAATATACAACTACGACCCTCCTAAACCGTATCGAATATACAACTTGTACGCCTAGTCATATGATGTCTAGAGAGTTCAAATCTAAAGAAATTTCTGATGATTGAAACCCAGGGTGTTTCAATTCTCCCCCACTAGGATCATTCATCCCCGAATGATGAACAAAGTAGTACAAGCAAAATTTACACCCAACATAACAATTCGATCCTTTAACCAAGTTAGAAAACAAAGATGCAACGAAATTATCAACGTCGGGAACACATCACCTCCCGTGGTACCTCAAGGTACCATCACCACCGACCTTAAATACCATCACTTTTTCCCACCTACATCACCCTTGATTTCCATCAAGACAGAATCCATATTTGTTTCTCTTTGATATTTGGACCAAGTGACGACCGTACCACTTCCTATACCATTACACTACTATCCTTAGAGCCTAGAAGATGAACCCCAAGATTAGCTAAGTGGTGAATATCCTTCACTAACTCCCGTTTCCTTTTCCACAAGAGTTAAACTCCCCATGGATAACCTGCTAAGAGTATGAACAACTATGATTGTTTTACCTGGGTGGTAGTGAAGGCTTATATCATAGTCCTTGAGAAGCTCAAGCCATCTTCTCTGGCTGATATTAAACTTTTTCTGAGTAAACACATACTACAGACTCTTATGATGTAAGAAGATATCCACATGCACTCCATACAAATAGTGTTTTCAAATCTTTAATGTAAATACCACAGCTAACAACTCTAGAACATGAGTAGGATAGTTCCTCTCATGCACCTTCAACTACCTAGAAGCATAGGCTATCGCCTTCCC
This sequence comes from Capsicum annuum, assembly GCF_002878395.1. Taxonomy (NCBI): domain Eukaryota; kingdom Viridiplantae; phylum Streptophyta; class Magnoliopsida; order Solanales; family Solanaceae; genus Capsicum; species Capsicum annuum. The sequence goes on from NC_061115.1 coordinate 55,738,095, forward strand.
ATGCTGCATCAAAACACATGCAAGTCACACCCAAGATGCAATGTAATTAACCACAAAACCCTTATTTATTCCAGGCAAAGTCAAAATCAAAGTCGAAGTTAGCTTATCCTTTAGCTTCTCAAAAATACCCTCATAAGCATCTAACTAAGAGAACTTTACCTTCTTTTGAATCAAATTAGTCAATGGGGCAGCTATCATCAAAAGACTCTCCACAAGCCTTCTATAGTACCTAGCCAAACCCAAGAAGCTCTAAATGTCATTTCGATTCATGGGTCTAGGCCACTTCTTAACCACCTCAACCTTTTGTGGAACAACTATGATTTCCTCACTAGAAATAATATGACCCAAAAAAGTGGCAGCATTTAATAAAATTCACATTTTGAGAATTTAACAGACAACTACTGCTCTTTTAAGGTCTGTAACACCACACAAAGGTAATTGGAATGATCTTCCTCACTCTTAGAGTACACCAGAATGTCATTAATGAACACAATGATGAACAGATCAAGGAACTGATGAAATATCCTATTCATCAAATCCATGAATGCTACAGGGTCATTGATCAACACAAATGACATAACCAAAAACTCAAAGTACCCATACTGAGTACAGAATATCATCTTAGGGATATCCACCTCCCTAATCTTAAGAAATGATACCCAAATCTAAGATCAATTTTAGAGAAAACCTAGCACCTTACAACTGTTCAAACAAGTCATTTATTCTAGGAAGAGAATATTTTTTCTTAAGCATTACCTTATTCAACTATCTATAGTCAATGCACATCCGAAAGGATCTATCCTTCTTACTCACGAATAACACCGGTGCACCCCAAGGGGATTCACTAGGATGGATGAAACCCTTATCTAAAATATCCTTAAGTTGCTTCTTGAGTTCCCTCATCAGGAGTCATTCTATAAGGAGGAATAAATATTAGATGAATGTCAAAAACCAAATCAATTCCAAACTCAATCTCCCTATCCGAAGTGACACCAGTAAGGTCATTCACCATCAAAAATGAATGCAAAGAAGGACCTTTCAAGTTAGAATCTTTAACCCAAACTAGATGATAGAGACACCCTTTGGAGATCAATATCTGAGATCTAAGATACGATATAAATTTCCCCGTATGAGCTAAGAAACCACCCTCCCATTTAATAACCAGTTCATTAGGGAACTTAAAAACAACCCTACGGGTCTGACAATCTAAGGATGCGTAGAACAAATATAACCAATCCATACCCAAGATAATATCAAAATCTACCATATCTAATTCAAACAACCCCACCAAAGTCTTCTTACTACCAACAGATACCACACACCCCCTATAGACTTTTTTAGCATTAACAGAGTCACCTACCAGGGTAGAAATAGAAAAAAGATTCGAAATAACCTCGAGATCAAAACCAAAATACACTGCCATATATAGGGTCACATAAGAAAGAGTGGACCCCAGATCAAGAAATCAATACACATCACGCGAAAAGAGTTGTAACATACCGGCTATGACATCAACCGATGCTTTAAATTCTTTTTGGATAGTGAGAGCATATAACCTATTTTGGCTAGCACCGGTACCAGTAGCAGAAACAGACGCAGAAGCAATACCCTTCAGTGCAGGAGAAGATGAAGAGGCAACAAAAACCTTATTCACTCCCAAAGAAACATTACCAACCGAATAGTTTCTAAGAATATAGACTAGCTAACCACATTTAAAACACCTATTCCTCCTCTCATCACTAAAACCCCTATGCAACCAATCACAGAACCTATAAGGAGGACACAATAAAGCCAACTATACCCCACTTTCCTGAGATTGGGCACCCTGTGCCCTAAAGTTGTTGCCACCCTGCTGACGCCTATCACCCGATGGCTTTGGTAAAGAGAACTAGCTATGGAGAAAAAATAGAACTCTCCCACTTATTCTTCAGCCATATACCTCTATCCCTACCACTTTACTATTGACAACCCTGATCAGAGAATAAGAACTTTTTACCCTGCCTTTCCCCTATCTCAGCCTGCTCTTTTTTTTCTCCTCCACCTATTACATATGAATGATCAACCTAGAGATATATTTATATCCTTGGTCAGTAATATAGTCTTGCTTTCAAGGATAAACTCATGAAACAGTCTTGAGGCAAACTTCCTCATCCTAGCCCTCATACCAGCCATAATTTCTAGAGCATACCTAGAGACCTAGTCAAACTTCAATGAATACTCCTTAACCAAAGTATTCCCCTATTTTAGATTAACAAATTCCTCTTATCTCACTTCCCTGAGGATAGAAGCAATTTAGAAATGTATTGGAGAAAGTATCCCATAAAGATTACTCCTCAACATCACCCCTTATCCTATCCCATTCCTCATACCATTGGTACACCACAACCTTGAGCTGATAAGCTACAAACTATACCCCTTCCATATTAGTGGCATGCATAATCTTGAATATCTTTTCCATTTCATCCAGAAAACCCTGAGAATCCTCCTCCACCATAACACCAGTAAATATTGGAGGACTCATATTTATGAACTAGCCAACCCTTGTGGCCTTAGAGGATGGAATACCAGATGCATGCCGCTCAGCTTGAGAAGCCAACAACTGAGAAATCACATAAATCGACTAATAAAACTCCACATTTGTTATGTCACCCTGAGGGGGATTAGAAAAAACCGGTGGGACTCCAAGATTATTAGGTACTGGACCCTTAGACCGAGGATGGATCCCCTTAGTAGATTATCTCCCATCAACATTATCCCCCGTTGGGATAGAAGAGTTTCCATGAGCTTCAAATTATCGAGGCATGATCTAAAAGGCGAAAAAATAGGAATTAGAATGGATTTGAGGACCGACCTTGCAGCTTGAAATAGAATACAAGGAAGAGAAACATTTCTAAATGCCTTGTAGCCTCTTCCTTATGAGTGTGGTGTGCTACACAACCTTAAAAGATACTTTACTAGCCCGGCTTTATAGACTCCGAATTGACCATGAACCTAAAGCTCTGATACCAACTTGATACAACCCGAACCAAGGCCATATCAATGGGCATCTCAAGTCCAACTAAGCTTAGAGACCACCCTGTTACCCAACCCAATAAACTAATATATACCCTGAGATAGATGAATTCTGAATGTATAACAAGATAACATATTTGTACTAATCCAGACTCTAGGATAGATCTATAATCGTGATCAACCCAAGCAAGTCCAAACTCCCATTACCAATCAACAACCATAAGCAAAACTAAAATAATACCTAGTTTATGTCCATAACTTAATATAAGAGGATGGAACAATCATAAATTCAATCAAACGGTATCATCCCCAGTACCAATGCCAATACTAAGGCTGACACCACTACCGAAACTGCTCATTCCAACCTATAGTAGTTTCATAAAGCCTCTAACCAAAAGAAAAACAAAATCTGATTGGGATATTCCCCCAACCATAGACAAAACCAATATCCATAAAATAATTAAAGTATGAAAAACTGTCCATGATATGAAATGGAGCCTTTTAAAGTATCGTATCTCACTACTTTAATCCAATAGTTGATCCCAAATCTGATCACTAAGCAAGAGGAGTAGAATGGCCAGTTTTTACGTCATGTGGGGATACAGCCGCCCAAAGACGGATTAGCAAGTGAACTCTAGCAAGTAATCAGGATGAAAACCTTTAAAACTAAACAAACAACCATATGCACACATATCCATACATATATACATATATAAACTATATCAGGAAAGAGAACTGATTTTAGCATGTATTTAAACCATTAACCTGGGTATGTGTAACTTTACCATCCTAGAATTACCCACGGGCTATTTGTGTCTAGTATAACCCCCTGAATAGGCCCCGATGCATATAATTAAATGAACCAGAGATACTATAGAATTATGGGATTCCAAAGTACCTGTAATACCCCATATTTTCCTAGCCTAGATTAATCCTTAGTACATAGGTTATCCTAAATAAAAATTTTGAAATACTTAGTAATTTTCATATTTGAACTTTCTATTGAATAGGAAATTTAATTATCTTTCAAACAATATAAAATTTGCCTAAATCTGACAACCGGGTAAGAAGTTATGGCGATTTTATGTTGCAGTCGTTAAACATCATCATTTAGGCCAGTAGCGCATCGCGGAGTGTGTTAAAATAGAAATTGTCAATTTCCAGTGTTTCTCCATGATATTGGTGCATTACGCCATATACCTAGTTCACAATTGTCAATTTCCAGTGTACCAACGTGATTCCATCGCATCGTGGTGCACTTTTAGTTCACAAACAAAGTGGCAACGCGATACCACTGCATCGTGCCACCATTCAATTTTCCAATCGTCATTTTCTAGTATCCCAGCGCGATAGCAGTGCATCAAACCAAGGGTCCAAATCAAGAAAATTTCTAAAAAAATTAAATTTGCACCTAAGGTTAAAACAGTCTTTTCCCATGATTTTATTCTGCCCAGATGTGAGATTTAATCCCTAAAAATGTGTAAAATCCTTCATTATTCACTTTTTCCCAAAATCAAAGATAATTCTCTCTCAAGAAAACAAACCTTAGCTCTCAAGAATCAAGGTCAATCCCAAGAATTTCTCCAAGAACTCATCAAATTAAGGTGTGTTAGATATTCATTCATTGATCCTTACCTTCCATGGAGACCAAGAACCCTCTTTAAAGATACAAGATTTATGATTTATGATTTCCATGATTGAATTAGATTGAATTCATGTTCATGATGTTGTTTGAGCTTTAATCCATGATTTATATTATAAGTTCCAAGAGTTGATTCTAGTATGTGTTGAATTACATGATATTCATGATAAGCCCTTCAATTTGCAAGTTGATTGTTGTAACCATGTTAACCCTAAGTGCTTATGATTTAATGAACCAAGTATGTTTCTTATGTGTTTGATAAATTGTCTATGAGAATGAAATAATGTCATTATAGCATGCTAACATGTATTCCCCAATCATGTATAAGTTAATGCATTACAAGTGTTTGATGGAATGTCTCTATGAGTGAATTATGACCAAGTGAACATTGTTATGTTATTCAAGATTATGCTTTTATTTACTTTTCATGTTATCTAGTCCTGGGGGTATTTAATACCCGACAACTTAGCCTTTTATTTAGAGTCAATCTTAGTTATAGAATAGTATCAGTCATGTCACGATCAGTAGTACTCTTAGTCCATTACAGAACTCAAAAGAATTTAGTCAGTTACAAAACTTTGGAAAACTCAGTAATCTCAGTGAATTCAGTCCAGTTCAGTCCAGTATAGCAGTTCAGTATCTTTCAGTTGGGAGTAGGATTCAGTATCGAGTGAACCCAAGGGTGGGACCTCACCTGCCAGAAGAGGGTATGATCCTTAGAAGTAATCTTTGAATTCCAGAACTACGTAGACAGCATAGTTTGAGATATCAAACTTGTCGGTTGAGGATTAATGAGGTGCTCTACCTGCCAGTAGAGGGTACCATCGTTCTCATTTTGGGAACCTGCCAGTAGAGGGTTACACTTTAACTTATCTTTACCCATGGCACGGTACTGACACCCTTCTAAATGGGGCTACATATTGGACCCCAGCTCAGTTATTTTATCTTATTTGGGGCATATCAGTTAGATGATTACCTCCCACAGTTTCAGTTTTAGTCTTAGCCTTCAGAATAGTACTCAGTTCAGTTCTATAGAATCAGCACTGTCACATAGAGTCACTTAGTTATCAGTAACTCAGATTATCAATATATTTAGTTATTAGTTACCAGGTTTAGTTCTAGTATACTCAGTCCCAGTATGCACAGTATGTTCAGTAGTTACAGATCCTCGATGTATGTTAATCCAGCTCTTGCATATCATTCAGTTAGTTATTGTTCATGCATATGAACCCATGCATTCATCCTTACCTCATTTAGCATACCAGTACATTCCCATGTACTGATCGTATACATATTTCTTGGGCTATGATGTTTCATATCATAGGTTTGGATGCTCAGGTTCCTGACTGCGCATAGCTAAATTCAGCTAGCAGTAGCAGATTTAGCAGTGAGTCCTCATCTATCGAGGATATTCTTTTATTTTAGTACTTCAAATTAGTAGATGGAGTTAGTTGGGAGATTTTCCCATCAACTTCACTATCAGACAGATTCAGTTAGAAGCTTTTCAAACTAGATTTTTAGACAGTATTCAGTTTTTCAGATATTATATTTTATCAGTATTTTAGATGTTTTGAACCTTATGGAACTTTATCCTATTATTCTATAATTATTTTAGTATTATTGTCAGTGCTCACAGCAGATATCATTCATGGGTTAGCTTGTGGTCCTTCGGGGTCGTAAGCACAGTGTAGTATCTGGGGTGTATTCTCAGGGCATTACAGTACCCTTCGCTCTCCATGATACATATATACAAGTGTAACTTAGGGGATTCCCATGTACCCCATATGGTCATCATGACCATTCCTTATGTCAGTAAACATGAGTTTTCAGTGTCTTTCTAGTAAAAGACCTGGGAAAGCCATTATCATCCATTATAATCAAAAACGTCAACATATATTTGAAAACCCAAAACTTTACAACAATTATACCTTAAAAACAATTCATAAAATATGCTTTTATTTGGAACTAATAATAAGGGAGGAGTATTCTACCTTAGATTATGAAGAAGATGAAGAGAAACCCCCCTTAAAAGTTCCAAATTGATCCTACTGATGCAACCCTTACCTTCCTTGACCAAAGAGCCTTTGAGAGAATTTTGAGAGAGTTTCTAAGTGTTTAAGTGATCCTAAAATAGGTTAAGTAAATCCCCAAAAGGTGTTTTAAGTTGTGGGGTCCCAAGGAGTTATAAAGGTAAATATCTATATTACCCCCAACTTAAACTGTATAAAATCCCGTAGATGGGTAGAATCCACCATACCATCTGTACATTAGGGTAATAGTGGTACCCTTACTCATACCTTAGGCCTCACCTTAGATCCCCACATGGGTCAACATATGACCATGCAATACCAAATTGTACCCTAAGGTACGAGAAGTATCCTACAACCCATACCTTAGATAAAATGTGATCAAGGATACACTAATTCACAGACGAGTTAGCTTCATATGACCCATAACCTAACATACAACCTGTATATTGTCCACTCCTATCTTGGACAAAAATCTATCCCCACCATAATGTTTAAGGTACGACTAGGACCCTTCTAAATTTTATTATTACATACGACTAGTACGCCAAGTCGTATGATGTCCAAAGAATTTAAAACTCAGGAAATTTCCAAGGATCAAAACCCAAGGTATTTCAGTACTAATAAGTGCTCTACATGAACATGATAGTCTAAATATAGTAATAAAAAGCATGACCTGCCTGACTTGTAACTTAAAAATAATGACATGTATAAACAGAAAGGTATCAGGTGTTCATAACCCTCCAGCACTAACTATTCACTTTAAATACGATAACATAATTTAAAAGACAGAAAGAAAATCATAATTTAAAGACCCAAAACATAAAACATTTCACTAGACTAATGAAATACATGAATTTAAACATGGGTATGAGTCAACCATGATGGGATAACATACTCACATGGATTAATGCATGAATTTGATAATTTAATATGGAAACAATTGAATATTACATGGATACTTGAAATTCAAATCATAACATAACCTAATTTACATGGAACGCATGTTGATAAGGCTTGAATTCAAATTTACAAGGAAAAACATGGATTAATTCATCTTGAATATGTATATTTTCATCAAAAGAGAAGAATTTCATAATTTAAACCAAAACATGGATTTTGGGACTCAATGGGTGGAAGAAACCCATTGATGAATATCCCACATACCTTAATTGGATGAATTCTTGAAGAAATCTTGAAATTGAAACTTGAATTCCTAAATTCTTGGGGAATAAAGCTTGAAAATCTTGTTCTTGGGAAAAAGAAAAGGGTTTACGTAAGTGCTAACTGATGAGAATGGGAAAATTATGCCTTTATGGACCTTTATCCTATATATTAGACTTTAGGGGTAAGAGGTAAAGACCGAAGTACCCCCTGAACATTTAGTTAAAATGTAGGAAAGTTGTCGCCTTCGTGGAGCAAAGGCTAATCTCTACGATAGCTTCCGCATCATGGCCCTATCATAGAGGATTTCTGCCTCCGTGACCCAAAAATTCCCCAAAACCCTTCCAAATATTTTAAAATTCTTCTGGGACACCCCTTTATCATCCCTAAACATGTTTAAACTCAAGAATCAACATCTTAGGTTCGAGAAGGCTAAAAATAAAATTCATGAAATCTTGGGGTCTTGAAAATGACTAAGTCCCTAATACTTATGTAGCATTTATGCCTTGGACCCCTTAAACATGCAACTAAGAGCGGAAATGAGCCAATGATCTTGCGGGGTATTACAGTTTTCTACACTTATTGACTTATGGGGTCCAATTTAGTAGTTATAAATGTAAGATTTTTGCATTACTTCTCCATATTGATTTAATCATTTATGTATAGCAGTTTTAGAGTCTATCTTCAGGTTTTCCCGATTACCTTGACTTAGTTTATTTTAATTTATACCTTATCACATTTATATCATGATTTAGTTGAGTCGGCAAATGATTCCTACTAAGTACCCGTGGTTTTAGTACTCATGCAACATCTCTATACCTTTCTTGGTGCAGATCTGAGTATTAGTTGCCTCCATTGATGTAACTCTCATGCTGGGTTGATTTTAGAGATTGGGTGAGCTCTTGGAGTCGGAGTTACCCTTTTTCCTTTTATTAGTCATATCTAATCTTTTATTTTCTGAGATAGATTGTATTTGATAGTGTAACACCTCGAGTCTGTATCCCAAATGCTACACGGTGCTCATAATCCTGAAGGACCACAAGCTAACCTATGACTGGTACCTGCTCCAGTAACTGAATAGTAATACTGTATATATGCAAAAATTAGGTGGAAAACATGCCATAAGGTTCAATACTGTATTAAAACTGAATATAGTATAACAATACCAAAACTGAAATATCTTTCTGAAAAATACTTTAGTCTGAAAAGCCTTTAAACTCTTTGAAATGTAGAGTTAATGGGACAAGTCCCCAACTAACTCCGACCACTAAAATAAAAATAAAATTCTAGAATAATAATCACGTCCTCAAACCACAAAGACTCACCACTAACTCTGACTGCTAAAAATCTATAACTGCTAGGGATGATCGGGAGCCCGTGCATCTGAACCTATGATATAAGACATCATTGCGAAAGATAAAAGTATAAGTCAGTACTTTGAATTTACTGGTATGCTAAGTGAGGTAGGTTGAAATGTATGGGTTCATATGCATGAATAATATTGGCTGAATGACATGAAATAACCTAATGGGATTACATATATGAATACATATACTATAACAAAGATTGTGATAATAATAGATACTGAGTTTGAATACTGATTAACTAATATTTGAGTATACTGATACTAAATTACAGATAACTGAATGACTGTATTTAACAGTCTTAATTCTGTGGAACTATACTGAGTTCTGTACTGAATGGAGTAACTGTGTCTGAGAGTCTTGAATCTATAGAACTGAACTTAGTTATGTACTAAAACTAAATCTAAAAATGAGACTGTGATAGGTAATCACCTAAACAACATGCCCCTTTCAAAATAAATTAGGGTCCAACCTGTAACCCCAGTTAGAAGGGTACCGATACTGTACCATAGGTAAAGACAAGTTGTGAGTTAACCCTCTCTGATAGGAAGCTCTTTCGTCAACCCTCACTGGCAGGAAAACTCGAATGAGATGTATCAACCTTATAATATCTGGCAGGAAGATATATCAACCTACGTTGGCTACGTAGTTCTATAATGTAGGGATTGCTACTAACGGTCAAACCCTCTACTAGCAGGAATTCCCCCATCCCTAGGTTAACTCAATGTTGAATCCTACTCCTAATTGAATAGACACTGAACTGATTTATAGTTTATACTAGGCTTGACTGAATCGTTACTGATTATATTGGATAACTGAACTGGACTGAGTTTATTGAGTTTCGTTGATTGATGGAATACTATTGAATTCTTTTAACTGCTGAATTTATTGAGGTCTAAACTGAATACTGAACTAGACTTGACTGATACTGAGTCTATTGAGTTTTTCCTGAGTTCTATGACTGAGTGAGAGAACTACTGATCTTGACATAACTGATATTATCCTAAGACTGATCATGGCTCTAGGTAATTAGCTAAATTATCGGGTATTAAATACCCCCAGGACTCGATAGCATAAATTATAAGACATGGCACAATCTTGAAACATGATAAAGAACCACTTGATCATCATTCATTCATTGGGATATTCTAGCAAACACTTGCATGACATGAACTTGAATACATGCTATCATGATATAATTTCATTATTTAATTCTCATTAACAACTAATCAAACACTTGGAAGGCATTGTATATGTACATAATACTAATCAATACATGAGCATCATAATTTCATGGCTTTAACATGAATTCACATGATACTACATACATGATAGATGTTTTTATATAAATCTTACACTTAATCATGGAATAGAAATCCAATTAACATTAAAATCATGAATACACTTGAATCCAAATCATGTAAAGCATGAAATCAAGCTACTTGAAGTTTAAAAGAGTTTCTTGGACTCCAAGGATGGAAGGAACCCTTGGATGAACACTTGACATACCGGTGTTGCTATATTCTTGAAGATTAATGGTGGAATCTTGAGTCCTGAATTTTAAATTCAATCACCTAGAGTTTTCGTTCTTGAGCAATTTGTGAAATAATGAGCGTGTGTTTCGAATAGAAGGTTAGATTTCATGTTTTTGAGGACTAAAGGACGTGGGAAAAGACCCAAATACCCTAAGAATGGGATTTTTTAATGACTAAAAACTGAAATGTTGACGTGCAGATCGACGCGCCACATCATTGGTATCAACGTGATGGCCATTTACACTGAGCTGAGGAAAAAATTATCTGTTGATGTGATGGACAATGCGGCACATTGAGATTGCATTGACTCACTATTTAGGTCACTTGAATATAGTCTGAACGAGGTCTGAAAAAATTTAAAACTTGTCTGGGGACACCTACTGACATTCCTAATCATGAATCAATATAAAGATCGATACTTTAAGGTCATAAGTGTCGTGAAATAGAGTTTCCAACTTACAAAGGCCAAAATAATACTAAGTCTAAATACTTAGCTAGAATTTTCTAAGCCTTGGGACCCCTTAGCAAAGTTAAAAGACTGAGTTGAGCTTAGGATTTTGCGGGGTCTTAAAATATCTCCTCCTTGAGAACATTCATCATAGAATGAGACTGATTAAACTGAGAATACTGATAGACTGGATTTAGACACTGGATATGCACAACTGAAGCATGATTTCATGACTATAATTACTGATATATTGAATTATCATACTGAACATACATATCTGATGCATGATTACATAGCTAAACATAATTCATGAATGCATGACTGGGATTACTGATAAGCTGAGCTTATATACTGGACACACATGTCTGATGCATGATTACATGAATGAACTAATTCGTGAATGCATAACTGAGTATGCAACCTTAATTGATACCAAGTTGGTAGCTATATCTAAATATGAGACTGAGTAACTCAAAGAAAAACTATTACCTTAGGTTGAGTCTGAGTTTATGGAGAAGAGGTTAGAATACTTGGTCCACATATCTACCTCTGTTTCCCAAGTAGCTCCTCAACAGACTGATTCTGCCAAAGAACTTTGACTAAAGGGACTTCTTGGTTCCTCAGTCTGCGAATCTGATAATAAAGAATTTTGACTTGGATCTATTCATAAGAGAGAGTGTTCTGAATATCTATGCCCTCTATAGGGACTACGACTGTTGGGTCACCTATGCATTTCTTAATTAAGGAGACATGGAACACTGGATGCACTGGAGCTAAGTCTAAAGGCAACTCAATCTCGTAAGCTAACTTTCTAAAATGGTTGAGAATTCAGTAACGACCGATATATCGGGGACTAAGTTTCCCCTTCTTGCCAAACCTCTTCACTCCTTTCATAGGAGAGATTTTCAAATACACAAAATCTCTAATCTCAAACTCGAAATCCTTTCTGCGCACATTTGCATACAATTTTTGTCTGCTCTTAGCTATCTTAAGCCTTTCCCTGATCAACTAAACTTTCTCTAAGGTATCAAATACCAAGTCCGGCCCTACCACTGCGGCCTCACCTACTTCAAACTAACCTATGGGAGATCTACACCTCATCCTATAAAGTACCTCAAATGAAGCCATCTGAATGTTGGAATGATCATTGTTGTTATATGCGAATTCAATCAAAGGCAAGTGGTCATCCCAACTACCTTAAAAGTCTATTGCACACGCTCGCAGCATATCTTCTAAAGTCTAAAAGGTCCTTTCTGCTTAACCATCTATCTAAGGATGAAAGGTTGTACTGAGGTAAACTCTGGTACCAAGACCCTTTTGGAATGCCTTCTAGAAATGAGCAGTGAACAGGGTATGTCTATCTGAGATAATGGACAACGGAACACCGTGCAACTTGACCAACTCCCTGATATAGAGTTTGACATAATCCTCGACAGAATAAGAGGTATAGACTGGTAGAAAATAAGCTAATTTGGCCATCCTATCTGCAATGACCCAAAGTAAATCATGTTGGCAATGAGTACGAGGCAAACCCCTCACAAAGTCCATGTTCACTTCTTCCCACTCCAAGGTTAGAATACTGAACTCCTACATGGACCCACTTGGCTTCTGATGCTCGATCTTAACCTGCTGACATGTTGAGCACTTAGCCACAAACTTTGCAATATCTCTCTTCATCCCACTCTACCAATAGATCTCCTGTAAATCATGGTACATCTTAGTGGCCCCTGGATGAATAGAGTAGCGCGTACCATACGTTTCTACAAGAATTTGCAGTCTTAAATCATCAGCACCTGGCACACATAGCCGACCCTAGTAGCGTAACACACCATCTCTCCCTTAGGAGAAAACCTCTACCTTCTAATCTCTGACTGATTCCTTAAACTTAGCTAGACTGGGATCCCTATCCTGCTTTTTCCTTCAGCTCAGAAACTAGGGATAATTCTGAACTACTCTGCACTTATACACTACCTTCTGATAAATAGACTAAGCAAACACCTAGTCGAGTAAGCTGATGAACTTCCTAAACTAACTTTTTCTTACCATTCTCCACATGAGTAACACTACCCATAGACATCCTACTGAGAGCATCACCACTATATTGGCTTTACCCGGATGATACAGGATACTCATGTCATATTCTTTCAATAACTCCAACTACCTTCTCTGATAGAGGTTTAAATTTTTTTGAGAAAACATATATTGTAGGCTCTTATGGTCAGTGACCATATCAACGTTCACCCCATACAAATAGTGCCTCCAAATTTGTAAGGCAAAAACTACTGCTACTAACTCAAGATCATGAGCAGGATGTTCTATTCATAGGGCTCAAGTTGTCTAGAGGTGTAGGCTATGACCTTACCTTTCTGCATCAAAACACACCCCAAACCGACTCTAAAGGCATCATAATATACCACAAACCCATCTGAACCATCTGGTAGGGTCAAAACTAGAGTTATAGTGAGTCGAGTCTTCAACTCCTAAAAAATCTTTTCACAAGAATCTGACCACTAGAATTTGACTTTCTTCTGAGTTAATATGGACATAGGGGATGCAATAGATGAAAATCACTCAACAAACCATTAGTAATAGCCAGCCAATCCCAAAAAACTCTAGATATCTGATAGAGAGATGGGTCTAGGCCAGTTTCTTACTACTTTAGTCTTTTGGGGATCAACTCTAATTCCATCATCGGAAATGATATGACCAAGGAAGGCTACTGACCTTAACCAAAATTTGCACTTACTGAATTTGGTGAAGGCTGATCGTTTCTGAGAGTCTGCTTTACTATTCTGAGATGGTCTGCATGATCATGCTCACTGCGGGAGTAGACAAGAATGTCATCTATGAAGACTATGACAAACATGTCCAAGTAATGCTTAAACACATGGTTCATTAAGTCCATGAAAGTTGTTGGGCATTGGTAAGACCAAATGACATAACTAAGAATTCAAAGTGACCATACCAAGTTCTAAAGGTTGTTTTGGGGACGTCACATTCTCTGACTCTGAGCTGATAATAGCTCGATCTGAGGTCTATCTTGGAGAAGTGACTGGCACCGTAAAGTTTTTCAAACAAATCATCAATTCTGGGAAGTGGATACTTGTTTTTGACTGTGACTTTATTTAGCTGGCGGTAATCAATACACATTCTAAGAAAACCATCTTTCTTATGCACAAATAAAATTGGGGCACCCCACGGAGACACACTGGGTCTGATGAATCCCTTATCTAGGAGATCTTTCAAATATTCTTTTAATTCTTTAAGTTCTATAGGTGCCATTCTATATGGAGGGATAGATATGAGCTTAGTGTATAGAAGAAGGTCTATTTCGAAGTTGATTTCCCTTTCGAGAGAAACTCCGAGAAGATCTTCGGGAAACACATCTGGGAATTCACATAATACTGATACTAAATCAAAAGTAGGGGTTTCTAAACTAGAGTTCTGGACTCGAACGAGATAGTAGACACATCCCTTAGGTATCATTTTTCTTGCCTGAAGGTAAGAAACAAACTGACCCCTAAGTGCTAAAGTATTACCCCTCCTCTTAAGGACGGGGTCATTTGGAAACTAAAGTTGGACAATTGTGTTTCTACATTTGACTGAGGCATAGGAGGATTAAGGCCAATCTATGCTGAGAATGACATCAGAATCGGTCATCTCTAATTCGACTAAGTCTCCTGAAGTGACTTTCTGAGATACCATAACCAGGTAGTTCCTGTATACCCACCGGGCTATGATAGATTTAACCACTGGAATTGAGATTAAGAAAGGCTTTACTAGGATTTTGGGACTAACTCCAAAGTCAACAGCTATATAAGGAGTAACAAAGGAAAAGAAGCTCCTGGGTCTAGCAAAGCATAAACATATAAATAATAAACTTGTAACGTACCAGTGACCACATCAGGTGAACTCTCCTGATCCTGTCGGGACTGAAGAGCATAGAGTGTATTTGGGCGCTGCCCACTAGTGGCACTGGATGCGGCACCCTGATGCTTCGGGCAATCGGACTGAGCTAGGGTAAGTTATGCTGACTTTGAGAATCCATCTGAGGACACTGTCTGACCCTATGGCCTGGCTTGCCACATCCAAAAGACATATCACTGCCAGCTCTATAAATACCCTGGTGTTTTTTTCCATACTTCTAACAAAGAGGATTGGTTCGGACACTGCTAACACTACCCTAGGGTTTAGGTCCTAATGCCCTATCTCTGCTGCTATCTCTTAATTTCAACACAGGAGCACTGGTTGGGGACGGAGCTAGAACTAAGGATTTCAAGCAAAACAAAGAATGATTCCCACCCTCTAACTTAGGATGAGCAAAGTTGAAACTACCTGTTCTTACTTTCTTGTTCTCCCTCTCCCTCTCTTTATTCTTATCCTCCTGTATCTGCTGAGCATAGACCATGATCCTGATATGTCTATCTTCTTAATCGACATAGCGGTCCTACATTCCTTGACCATACTATTAGACACGCCAGACACAAACTTACTCATCTTAGATCTACTATCTGCTACCACATAAGAAGCGTATCTGGCTAATTGAGTAAACTTAATAGAATACTCTTTCACCATCAGATTGCCCTGCTTCAAATTTATAAACTCCAAAACCTTTGTTTCCCTCAACTCTAGCGGGAAGAACCTATCCAGAAAAGCAACAGCAAACTCTTCCCATTCTATGGACCCTGCATCTGTGGCCCTTTCTACTTTCCACTATTTAAATCATGAGTGTAGCACATCCTATAAATAATATGCGGATAACTCGGCACTCTCACTAACTGTCACCCCCATAATATCTATAACTTTCTGCACCTAATCAAGAAATTCTTGAGGGTCCTCATCTGACTTACACACAGTAAAAGATGAGGGTTCATTTGGGTGAAATCTCAAATCCTAGCTGTAGTAGTATTGTCCACTAGGTTGACAGAAGCAGCAGTTGGACTTTATTTTGGGCTGCCATAGAATGAGCTAGGGTGGTGAAAGCCGCTCTGAACTTAGCATGGGAGACATGTTCATCTAGAGGATCTAGCTGGATTGGCTGGGGTTCTGGCTAGTCTCCCATTTCTCTTCTCTTAGTTCTCTTTGGAGGCATATTCTGTAAACATAAAAGAAACTTAGATTAGACAGAGAGTTTAACTGGACCTCATGCTCACTCGCATGATATAAGTATTAAAATAAGGGAAACATTTCCTAAACACCTAATGGCCTCCTATCCATAAGTGTGGCACGCTACACACCTATGTACAAGACTCTACTAGATGCGTCTTTCAGACTTCCTAGGACTCTGTTAAACCTTAGGCTCTGATACCAAGTTTATAACGCCTCGAGTCTGTAATATACACGCTACACGGTGCTCATAATCCAGAAAGACCAAAAGCTAACCCATGACTGGAACCTGCTGCAATAACAGAATAGTAATACTAAAAATATGTGGAATTTAGGTGAAAAACATATCATAAGGTTCAATACTATAATAAAACTGAATACGGCATAAAAATACCAAAATGGTCTAGTTTGAAAAGCCTCTAAATTGTCTGAAATAAGGAATTGATGGGACAAGTCCCAACCTAACTCTGGCTACTGAAATAAAACTGAAATGCTGAAATAACAATCATTTCCTCGAACCATGAGGACTTACCAGTAACTCTGACTGCTGAAAATCTATAATTGTTAGGGATGATCGGAAGCCCGTGCGTCTGAACCTATGATATAAGACATTATAGTGCAAGAGAAAAGTTTGTGTCAGTACTTTGAATGTACTAACATGGTAAGTGAGGTAGGCTAAAATGCATGGGTTCATATGCATGAAAAATACTGACTAAATGACATGAATATAACTGAATGGGAGTACATGTATGAATACGTATGCTGTAACTGAGATCGTGATAACAATGGATATTGAGTCTGAATACTGATTAACTAATATCTAAGTATACTGATACAGAATTACTGATAACTAAATGACCGTATCTAACAGTCTTGATTCTATGGAACTATACTGAGTTCCGTACTAAACGGAGTGACCGTGTCTGATAGTCCTGAATTTGTCGAACTGAACTAAGTTCTATACTAAGACTAAATCTGAAACTGAGACTGTGGTAGGTAATCATCTAACCGATATGCCCCTTTCTAAATAGATTGGGGTCCAACCTGTTACCCCAGTTAGAAGGGTGTCAATACCGTGCCAGAGGTAAAGACAAATTATGAGTTAACCCTCTCTGACAGAAAGCTCTTTCATCAACCCTCGCTAGCAGGAAAAATCGAATGAGATGAATCAACCCTCATAATATCTGGCAGGAAGAGATCTCAACCTATGCTGGCTACGTATTGCAGTAACGCAGAGATTGCTAAGGAATGCCCCCATACTAGGCTTGACTGAACTGTTACTGATCATACTGTCTAACTAAACTAGACTTAGTTCACTGAGTTCCATTGACTGATGGAATACTACTGAATTCTGTTAACTAGCTAAATTTACTGAGGCCTGAACTAAATAATGAACTAGACAGGACTAATACTGAGTCTACAAAGTTCTTCCTGAGTTCTGCAGCTGACTAAGAGTACTACTGACGTGACATGATTGATACTATCCTGAGACTGACCATGGATCTAGGTAATCAACTAAATTATCGGGTATTAAATGCCCCCAGGACTCGCTAGAATAAATTATAAGACATGGCACAATCTTGAAACATGATAAATAACTACTTGATCATCATTCATTCATTGGGACATTCCAATAAACACTTGCATGACATAAACTTGAATACATGCTAACATGATATAATTTCATTATTTAATTCTCATAAATAACTCATCAAACACTTCAAAGGCATTGTCTATGCACATAGTACTAATCAACACATGATCATCACAATTTCAAGGCTTTAACATGAATTCACATGATACTACATACATAATAGTTGTTTTTACATAAATCTTGAACTTAATCATGGAATAGAAATCCAATCAACATTATAATCATGAATACATTTGAATCCAAATTATGGAAAGCATGAAATCAAGCTACTTGAAGTTTAAAAGAGCTTCTTGGACTCCAAGGGTGGAAGGAACCCTTGGATGAACACTTGACATACCTTGGTTGCTAAATTCTTGAAGATTAACGGTGGAATCTTGAGTCTTGAATTTGAAATTCAATCACCTAGGGTTTTTGTTCTTGTGCAATTTGTGAAATAATGAGTGTATGTTGCAAATAAAATGCTAAATTTCGTATTTTGAGGGGCTGAAGGATGTGGGAAAAGACCCAAGTACCCCTAAGGATACGGCTTTTTAATGACACAAAACTGAACTGTTGATGCGAAGATCGATGTGCTGCGTCATTGGCATCGACGTGATGGAAAATGCGCTGCATCAAGTCCGCAACAGTTCACTGGAATTTGCACTGATCTGAGGGAAAAATTATCTGTCAACGCGATGGATGACGTGATGCATCGAGATCGCGTTGACTCATTATTTTGGTCACTTGAACATGGTCTAAACGACGTCCAAAAAATCTAAAACCTGTTCGGGGACACTTACTAACATTCCTGATTATGAATCAATCTAAAGATCGATACTTTAAGGTCATAAGAGTCATGAAATAGAGTTTTCAACTTACGAAGACCAAAATAATACTAAGTCTGAATACTTAGCTAGAATTTTCTAAGTCTGGGACCCCTTAGCAAGCTTAAAAGACTGCGTTGAGCTTAGGATTTTGTGAGGTTTTACAGATAGTTTCAGTCCTTATATTTCATTTGTATTTGCTCTATATCAACATTACTAGGTCTTGGGATGATTGTTAATTTTTTATCCATCTCTTAGACTATTATGATAGTTTTGTTGCTTTTATAAATCTGTAAATGTTTAACTTTTGGTTCATAGGCCATTTTCCACCAAGTTAGCCCATTGCGTATAGCCCCGACCTACGGTTTGTCTTACCAACTAGCAAGATAAAGTAGGTTCCATCATGAAAGACATAAATTCAATAACTCCTTGAGACTTTTAAAGCTCTTCTTACATGCATCTAACCACTGGAATACCATATTTTTCTGAGTCAACCTAGTCAAGGGAGCCACAATGGATTAGAAGTCTTCTACAAAACATTGATAATAACCTACCAATCTAATGAAAGTCCAAATTTTGTTAGGAGAAGTAGGTCTAGCCCAATCATGAATCATCGCTATCTTCGTCAGATCAACCCTAATTCCATCCTTAGCCACCAAATAAACCAAGAAGGAGATAGAATCAAACCAAACCTCACACCTTAAAAACTTAGCGTACAACTTCTCATCATACAACCTCAGAAGTACAATCCTCAAATATTTTACATAGTCAGCCTCACTCTTGAAACCGACCAAGATGTAATCTTTAAATACAATCATAAATGAGTCGAGATATGATTGAAATACTTGATTCATCACCCCATGAACTCTACTAGGGGATTATTCAACCCAAATGACATGACAAAGAACTCATAATGATTGTATTGAGTATGAAAAACTAACTTCTGAACATCTGAAGCTTTGATCTACAACTGATGATGCCCGGATCATAGATTAATCTTAGAAAACACCAAAGCACCTTGAAGCTAGTCAAACAAACCACTAGTGAGAGAAAGAGGATACTTGTTCTTAACCATCACTCTATTCAACTACCTATAATCAATACACATACGCATAGAACCAACTTTTTTTGTTACAAACAAGATAGGCGCACCCCAAGGACATACACTAGGTATATTAAACCCATTAGCCAACAAATCTTTCAGTTGTTCTTTTACCTTCTTCAACGCCGAAGGGGCTATACTATAGGGTGAAAGAGAAATGGGCTTATTTCCTGGCTCCATATCAATAGTAAAATCAATATCATAGTCAGGAGACACACTAGGTAAATCCATAGGAAACTCATCCATGAACTTATTAACAAATCGAGTAGAATCCATAAGAAGTGGTGAGGAAACACTAGTATCATATATATGATCTAAATAACACAAAAACACTCTTTCTATCATGTGGCGAGCACGCAGAAAAGATATAACACTCTTCAGACCCTAATTACACCTACCCTTCTAAGCTAACCTCAGCACACCCAATGTAGATAAGGTCATATCCTTGGAATAATAATCCAAAATGGTACGATAAGAAGCTAAACAATCCATACCCTAGATAACATCAAAACCAACCATATCTAAGAAAATCAATTTTACCCAGGTCTCATGATCCATAAAGGTAACTACACAAGATAGGTACACCCGATTCACCACTAAAGAATCTCTTAATCGTGTAGAAATACAAATAGGCATAGAAAGAGGTTCAAATGCAATATCAAAACTAGAAGCAAAATATGTAGACACATAGGAGAAAGTCAACCCATGGTCAAATAATACGAAAACAAATTTGTAGCAAATAAGGGTGATACTTGTCATAACAATAATAATGGCCTCTTCCTTGAGTATAGCAGGTATAGCTAGCACTAACAACATCTTCTTCAAGAGTGATCAACTCCTCGACCACCGCCGCTAGTACCCTTACCTCTCTCTTGAGTACCTTTAGCTGCACCCCTACCACTCTATGCACCACCTCTCACTACCAATACAAGAGTAGGCATAAAAATATGTTAAGGACGGTCCTTGGCCATATGGACAAATTAATCCCATACAAACCACCATTTATAACTTGAATTAATCTAAGGAGAAGGTTTTAAACTAGGACGACCACCCTGACTAGATGACAGAATACCCAAATTCACTAAACCTGAAGGCCTATAACATGATCCCTACTAAGCAACCTGAACTGGCCTACTATGTTAACCATAGAACCCTCTACTAGAGAAGTATCTACCTCAGTAGGTGTGTCTACTAAACTCACCATGATGATGCACCTTCTTGGTGCCTTTCTGAGTAGCCTAGTGATCGACTCAGTCATCTTGGCATGCTTGATAACACTCTAAAATAAATCCCCTAAGACTACCATCTAAGTTGTATCCAATCGATAAGTACCATCCAATCCTTTTATGAACTTCTACATCTGCTCAGACCTGGTGGATATGCTAGCAGCTGAATACCTAGATAAGGTGTAAGAACGAGCCTCATACCCTGTAACAGTCATAGAGCCCTACTCTAAATGAGTAAACTCATTATGCATCTTGTCCCTCAAACTATATGGAACAAATGATGTGTCATGGTTTCATGACACTTTTGATGCTTACAATCGGAATAAGTCAAGTACTTAGGCTTGTTTTGGTAGATAAGATGTTTTTTTATGTCTATTTTGCAGGCAACTAAGATTTGGAGCTTAACAAGAGGAAAAGGAGTAAAAATCTACAGAGAATCCCACTCACGAGGCTACCTACGTGGTGTAGGTAGTTGTAATATATGCCAGAGATTCATAAGTTGGAGATTTTTTACTGTCACTTGCGACACCTCACCTAGGGCACCATAGATGCTAGTTTAAGATTAGAGATTTGAAGTTCATAGAAGTTAATATTGGGAGAAGTTTCACGGTACCTATGATGGTGCTCCCATAGGTACCCGTACATGTGAAGAAGCTACAAAATTGAAGATCCTGTCACCTATCACTGCCACCTATGTGGCATAGGTACCAGCTATAGCTCATAAGTAACATCGTAGGTGGCCACCAACTTAGTTTTCCTTGTATATTTTGGTTTAGATTTTCAAGATTTTTATGTACTCTATAACTACTCTTATGATGCACTTGGATGTAAGTTTGCGCACTCATACTATTCACAAATATATATTTGATTCTAAGAATGACTTTTGATCTTGAAATCCTTTTGTTCTTGGTTTTTAGTTGATCAATTGATTTGAGATTTTGAGTTTTATTCATCATTATTGTGAGATTACTCCTATGCTTTCATTATTATTTCATGGATTGTTTTGAAACTATGAGCAACAAATTTCATTAGCTAGGTGTCATGACCCAAACCATGGCCTAGGCATGACGGGCATCCCAAGTCCACTGAGGATCGAAGACCGACCCTGATCCTATTCCAATGCAACTAAGAACATCTAGCAGCGAACATATACCAATGTAAGATAAAATGTAATAAGAAATCCAAGAAGGATTCGTATCAAATCAACATCCAAAAACCATCTAAAATACCCAAGTCCATAGTATCCACAAAGCCTCTACAAAAATCGAGTACCAATAAAGTATTGGGACATGCCCCCAACCATATGAAATAAAGTCTATGACATAAAAAACAAACATGAAATAAAGTATTTCGAAGGATGGAAGCTCACCACTTAAAGTTAACTCACAAAACAAATACAAACCCCTATAATTATGCAGGGAAGTAAAAGTAAGGCCAATTCCTGCATCGCAAAGGGATACAATGTTTGAAGACTGTTAGCAATTAAAGAGCTAGTATGTAACTCAGGGATAAGGGAACAAATACTTCCATGCATAATTATTCAAAAACAGTCAAAACTCATGCACATCATCAAATACAAATAAATAAATATATATATATATATACACATGTTGGAGTAGGGAATAAGGCTTAACATGGACGTTTAGAAAATATTAACCTGGACTGTGTAGCTTAAACGTTATATAATAGTACCCACAGACTATATGGGCCTCAAATCTCACCCCTTGGTCAGGCCCAGGTGCATGTAGCCACACAAAACAAAGAATAATCTCATAAATTTGCATGGGGGACTCGAACCTTTTAATCATATACTAAGGTCACTTAAGCACCCGATCATGTAATATAATATAGGGGACTCGAACCTCCCAATCATATAATAAGGTGGACTCAAACCATATCGTCTTACCAAGGGAACTCGAACCCTCAAGCCAAATTGACCCCCGCACCGGCTATCACAGTTTCCAGTATTGGTTCCCCTAAAA
Source organism: Capsicum annuum (assembly GCF_002878395.1). Lineage (NCBI taxonomy): Eukaryota > Viridiplantae > Streptophyta > Magnoliopsida > Solanales > Solanaceae > Capsicum > Capsicum annuum. The sequence goes on from NC_061115.1 coordinate 55,761,160, forward strand.
CCTCCACCTTCCATAGTTAGCTACACAACCCTCTTTTAAGCCCAATTAAAATATTTAACACACATTTCCATTAATTAAACCAACTATGCATTAAGGCATCCTATCAGTATTGCCATACCAACATCACTTGCAAGTTCATTATTATGCCATATCAATTCTTAGCTATGTAGGACTCTAAACTATTAAATCAATTGATATTCACACAGGGAATCCATATACCCCAAGTTCAATAAGATCAAACTATGGTTCATTAACCTTTCATACCAATGCATTAATTCAAGTGAACAAGCCAAACTATGTGAAAAAATCATATTCATTGTCAATCTCACAAACAAGTTGAGGGAACATTGTTTTCAAATAATAAATCAAGGAAAAATCATCAAATTGGGTCTTAAACATGAAACCTCAGTTTATTCACCATTCTCATGCACACCATAATGTTCAAAATCAATAGTAAAATATGAATATTGTATAATAAACCATAAAGAAATCAGCTAAATGACCAATCATGTCAAAAGCCCTCAACTATGCCAAGACACACATCAAAACCAAGCATTTATAATCAATTCATGCCATTAGGAAAATTATAAGTATAGGGAAATAGATACATGCCTTAGACACACAAATATTTGTGAGCAATTAAGAATTTGGAACGCTAGTGATGAACGTAAGTTGAAATGCTTATGCTTTCTTGGGGTTTGGAATTTGAAAGTGAAATAATAGATGTTGTGTCATGAAAACTTAAGGGAATATGCTTATGTAATGTTTAAAAGTCGTCTATAAGTGAAAGGACCTCATTACCCTTCATCTCAATTAAAATAGAACAAAATAGCCAAAATTTGCATAGGTCTGTGGTGGCTATCCTCCGTGTTACAGACACCCAACCTCCATGAAATAGAGACTATAGTGAAGACTAGACTCTATGACACGAGGCTATCACGGAGGCTTACTACCTCTGTGACCCAAAACTACCCCGAACCCCGTCTAAAAATTCTGAAACTCTTTCAGGTTACCCTTTTAACATCCCCAAACATAATTTGAGTCAAAAATTGATATTTTTAAGGATGGAAAGGCCAAAAATAAAATACCCAAAATTTTAAGGGTGTTACACTAGGGTTGTGGAACCCTGGCAAAATAACAAAGTATAGGATGTGTGAGGTTCTTCTAGAACATTATTTACACTTGCATCATGATCTTCTTTAGTTTATTTGTTTTCTTAGTAGTGCACAGTGCTGAGAATATGGTTGTATTCGATATCATTTTCATAAGAGAGATTTATATTGGGAAAATAAGAATACAACAGTGATTCAAGGCTATCAACTCTCGTCTAAAACTTAAGACCCACAAGATGATAGTTAAATTGGGATCAAAGACAATGGTTAGTAAGGTGACACCCTGAGACTCACAAGGTAAAGGGTAAGATTCACCAAAGTCATTCACAAGACAGTTGGTAATACCTAGCCTGTCAAATTCTACATATGTGGCAGTGAGATAGTTAGATTGAGCACCATAAACTTATGGAGTTAGGATGTCAGGTGGAAAATAATCCTAGTGTTCATCTCAAATTGTTTACAACCAAAAGTATTCACAACTTGTTACTTGCTGTTCTTTGATACAAAATCCCCTAACCCCCTAATTTACTTTCTTGTACTTTCGGCTACTTTAGCAAGTTTGAGAGACAAATTTGAGCTATTCCCAGTGGGATCGATCCTAACCTATTTGGGTTACTATAATTTGACAGTGACCAAATTGTATCTTCTTGGAGAGTATAGTTTGGGAGACATCAAATTTTGGCACCGGTGCCGAGGAATATAATTGTGGATTTTATTGATAGAAGTTATTGAGGTGTTTGACATTTACTTTTTTATTCTTATTAGGGCGTACACCAGTGTATGCCCAGTACTAAGATTCAAAGCAATGCCTAAATGCCATTTGATCTAGATCCAAAGAGAACACTATAATAGAATCGTAGGATGTTACAAAACAATCAAGATGTTCGCCATGAGATACCTCATACTAATCCACGGGACTTGACTCCCCACCTCCTCAAAATATAAAGAGCAAAAAACTGAGCAGTTACTAGCAGAGGAGAATGTAAGAAGAGATAATAAAGTCGCTCATCATGCAGCTCAAGATGCAGACAAAGCAAGACACGAACAACAATATCGAGCAAAACTCGATAGAAACTAAGATAGAGGTTGAAGGGTTAGATCTCAAGTAATCCTATCCTATCAGTACTTACTACCATATGATAACCCATAGGAAGACATGGGATATGTTGAGCCTATCGGTACATGAGCTATCATTTCTCCTTCATTGCCCCTGGGTGTGAAGTTAGACATTACTAGTGTTATAATCCAATTGTTGAATCTAAAAGGTGTTTTGTTGGCTTGCCAACAAATTATGCAACCATGCACCTCATTAATTTTATTGGAATTTGCACTTACACACTATACCTGGGGCAAAATGGAAAGCTCTTAAACTTAAGTTGTTTCCATTCTCTCTAATTAGTGAAGCAATATTATGGTTAGGGGAACTACCCCATGGGTCTATTAATACTCGTAACGAGTTACGAAAGTAGTTTTTAGACCATTTTTTTCCTCCATACAGAATTCGATAATTGAAGGACGACATCTATAATTTCAAGCAGTTGTATTCTAAATCGATGTATGAGGCATGGTTTTGGATTAAGAAGAAGTTGATGATGGTGCCTAATCATAGAATTTCAAAGAGAAATTTGCTAGAGATTTTCTATTATGCCCTGAATACCAGTTCTAGAGCTATGGTAGAGCATTCATAAACCTATGTTAGGAAGCAGCATTAGATATTTTAGATTAGATCTCTCTTACCAACTGAGGGTGGTATACTTAGGAGGCAGAGATAGGTTCCAGCACATAAGCCATAGGTTCTTTTAATGAGCATGGAGTTGGAAATAGTTCAGTGGCTTAAGAGGTTGAACAGCTGAGGATGCGGATTGGGCTACTGATGAAGCAGTTTCCAATAATGAGTTTTGAGAAAGTGAATATTGCTTATGCATGGGTTAATGCTTCTAGGTCATATGATTCATATGTTTATGGAAAGGTAAAATATCTAGATAGAGAGTTAGAGGGTTTTGGGGCCAAAGGCCAATCGTTTGCTTAAGATAATTAAAACTCGAGGCAAGAGAATCAAGGTTAGAACCACTATAGGGATAGGTACAAAGATTAGAGTAGAGAGAGAGATAGTGACTGGAGATGAAAGGATGACTACAAAAAGAAGAGTGGTGTTTATATTTTGCTAGGGAACAGGGATGTTGATTCTAAAATCGAAGAAATATTGTCAAAGCTGGTCAAAGGATGGAAATTCAAGAGAGTGGCCTTAAGGAGATTAAGGAAGATATTTCAAGTTTAACATAGAAAGTAGAATCACATGCGACTGCGATCAAACATCTTGATCAACAAATTTGTAAAATGTCAGCCACATTGAATCAGCATCAATTGAGCACTCTTCGAATCAACACGGTGTAAAATCTAAAGAATAATGATCACTATCTAGCCATCACCACTTTGCAGTGGTAAAGCAACCATTGATCCTCCCATGCTTGTAGTTGATAAAGCTAGGGATGATATTGTTGATATAGATAAGGCACTTGAAGAAGAATAAGAGAAGCTAGTAACTAGTGATAAGTCATCACAAAAACCGATAGATATTGACAAATGTCAGAAAAAGGTAGATGAGCCAGTAGTGAATACCATTCAACGACCTCCTATACATTTTCCTCAGAGGTTGAAGCAAAATAAAGAAGAAGGAAAGTATAAAAAGTTCATTACTATGATGAAAAAGTTGAGTTTGAATATCCTTCTTCTTAAAGCTCTTGAGCAGATGCCTGGATACGCAAAAATTATAAGGGATTTGGGGACAAAGAAGAGAGTAGCTAGTTAGAAGGATGTTGAGAGGTTGCATCATTGTAGTGCGATTACATCACAATTTCTTGCATAAAAAAAGGTTATCCCATAGCTTTCATTATTCCATAAACTATTCATACATCTAGATTCACCAAAGCTCTTTATGACTTGGGTGCCAGCATTAACTTGATATTGTTAGCAGTGTTAAACCATTTAGGTTTGATACCTCCTAAACTGAGGATGATGCAGTTATTTATGGTAGATTATACAGTGAAAAAGCTCATGGGCATATCATTTATTGTTATAGTCAAGGTGGACAACTTTATCTTTCCGACCAACTTTGTTGTCTTAGATTGTGAAGCCAATTTTGAGATGCCCATAATTTTAGGGAGATAATTTTTTTCCATGGATAGAGCATTGGTGGATATAGAGAAAGAAGAGCTTAAGTTCAAACTGAATAATGAGGAGGTCACATTCAATGTTCCCAAAACCATAAAGCAGCTGACTGACATGAGGATGGTATTGGTAATAAAATATGTTGATAACTCTAGCGGCCACTTCTTTGGCTACCTTGATGGAATTCTGAGTAATCAAGGTACCCACATCATGCCGCAATGTTTAATTAGACGCTGCTTGGGAGGCAACCCAAGATACTGTGTTATTTATGCATTTGTGTTACTTCATATTAGTGTGATTGACGTCGGATCTATGCACTTAAGATGCCACAGATATTTTCTAACTCTTTTGTTTTGTAGCAGCCTAATGCATTGGAGACAATGCGTGTCTATTTGATGGGGGTGATGCTACATGTAGGTTTAGATGTCCTTTTGGGGTTTTTATTGTTGACAGAAGTTTCTTGGTACTTATGATGAAGATACATATTGATATAGGTACCACTTACGGCCCATAGGTACTAGTACAAGTGAAGAAGTTGTAGAATTGAAGACTACCTACGTGGCATAGGTGCCACCTACATCCCGTAAGTGACATCGTAGGTAGCCACTGACATAGTTTTTCTAGTAAGTTTTGGTTTAGATTTCTAGGGTTTTTATGTACTCCGTAAATACTGTTATGATGCATTTGAAAGTAAGTTTACACACTCATACTATTCACAAACATATATTTAATTCTAAGATTGACTTCTGATCTTGGAATCCTCTTGTTCTTGGTTTTTGGTTGATCAATGGATTTGAGATTTTGGGTTTATTTGTCATTATTGTGAGATTACTCATACGCTTTCTTTATTGAATTTCATGGATCGTTTTGCAACTATGACATCTAATTTCCTTAGCTAGGGTTGTGGGAACCCTGGCAGAATAACAAAGTAGGGGAAGTGTGAGGTTCTTTTAGATCACTTTTTACACTTGCATTGTGATCTTCTTTAGTTTGATTATTTTCTTAGCAGTGCACAACAATGAGAACCCACTTGTATTCGAGGTCGTCTTTATAAGAGAGATTAAGATTGGGAAAAGAAGATTGCAACAGTGATTCGAGGCTATTAACCCTCGTCTAATAACTTGAGACCCTCAAGGTGATAGTTAAACTGGGATCAAAGACAAGGGTTAGTAAGGCAACACCCTGAGATTCACAAGGTAAAGAGTGAGATTCACCAAAGGCATTCGCAAGACGGTTGTTGATACCTAGCTTGTCAAATTCTACAAGTGTGGAAGTGAGATAGTCGGATTGAGCATGATAAACCTACGGAGTTAGGACGCTAGGGAGAACAGTGTTCATCTCAAATTGTTTACAACCAAAGGCATTCATAACTACTTGTTACTATTTGATACAATATCCCCCTCCCCCAATTTACTTTCCTGCACTTTCAGCTACTTCAGCAAGTTTGAGAGATGAATTTGACCTATTTCCTGTAGGATTGACCCCAACCTAATTGGGTTACTATATTTTGGCAACGACAGCATTATATATTCTTGGAGGGTATATTTTGGGCGACATCCACAAACCTCTTCAAGAAATCTTCAGAAAACCGAGTTTAGGTCATAAAAGGGAAATGTAAAGGTATACAACATGCATGCGGCCTCCACCAACCCCAAGCCACATCCATCAAGTGGTATGTATTATAAGCAACTCCATGGGACTCAAAGGATCCCAGATTATACAACTTCTCCTGGAAATCAATCAAGAAATCATAGGCATCCTCGCCAATAGCACCACTGAACTTGCTCGGAGCAAAGCAAAAAAATCTCTCTAACCTCTTCTGATCATCAAAAGACATCACTGTATCAAAAGCAACCAAAGGAATTGTAATTTTAGCAAGCTGGGAATCCACTTGTGAGGGGTACCATAGATGAAAGATATACCCCTAAACTAGGAATACCATGATCAGATTGTCACAGCATAAAACCAAGGGTCATGATGTCACTTGTTATAGCAATCCTTGAAAAGTAAGTCAATCATCCTGACTAATATGAAATGAGAAATCAATACCAAAACCCAAGGCAAGGCTTCTAGAACAAAGCCGAACAATACAAATATGACAATAAAGAAAGTACATAGACAAAAATATCATAAAAGATCCCAAAACCTAGTGTCGGAATTTAAGAACTACTAAATAAATCTCAAATGTCAAAGATACAATAATAGACCAAAAGGATCAAAATCTATCTCTGAATACTAAAAAATGACATGAGCTAGATAAGAAGAGGTAGTAGATCGACTATGGTAGATTGACCGCTACCTCGAATAATACTTCAAATATCACGTGCGGCGCACTCGTACATAGATATGAACAAAAAGGGAGCACTGGAGGTGAGTACAGTCCACTTGTACTCAGTAGGTATCATAGGATGACTGAGCACAGTAAAAAATAAAGCATATAAAATATACACGCTACGGAACGCCACCTATAATTAGAAAAGGTCCCAAATGGTAGCATACACCATCTCCACTAATAGTTCTATAATATACACATATACCAGACACAAATATGAGAAAGGAGCAAAATTATCCATATATACCCAATATAAGTATAAGAAAGAGGTATAAATAGACAGATATCATATCAAGGACAATAGTACAACATGGAATGAACACAATACATGCAATAAAATTAAAATGATGATGATAATTATGATGATGTGATACTCGAGGTTGTTAAACAACCTCCGTATACACCTACCAAGTTGAGCTCCTGAGGTAGGACCCATGGAGGACTCGTCAACCTATTTTCAATAAAATGTCTAATACCGATATTCATGACTCCTCTCCAACACATCCCTCGGCAGAGGGTCTATAATAATGTCACAAGCCATTGTTTTCAGTATTTCCACAGTGGTAACAATGTTTCACAAGTGCATATAATATGAGGATGCAATGCTTACAACCGACTAGAAAGAGAATTTCCAAAGCCAACCAATATACCAACCATGTGAGCCAAATCCACTTAATATGCCAATAATCCATGAATCCAATGTAATCATATGACAATAGAGTAAAATACACAACAATATACCATTGATGCCACATAAATTCCAATTTAGGCTATTAACCAGAAAGATACCACCAAATATACAAACATAAGGCCTATAATATCATACAGGACCTCACGTGATCATACATAGCATATAATGTCTCGATGCCACAAAATACAACTACATAGGCCCCCATACTAGCACAACACAATATTAATAGCCATTTCCATGATTGGTTCCAACACCCATAAGATGATTTCTTATACCAATATTAACTACCCTAGCCCAGTCTAAAGAAAGCAAAGCCAAAATCTATCTCAAATGCCATAAACCACTACAAATAAGCCTTCAACACTGAGCCATCACCTCACGAACGGACCCAAAATCAAATAAAAATACAAATATAGAATCTAAACATCAAAAGAAAGTCAACTATACCCATATTGCCTACTCTTGGGTCAGGTCAAAATGGACCCCTGAAATGGGTTTTCAAAAAAAGGGTATTACAAGAATTTTTGTCCAAGAAAATATTTTCCATTATTAAAGAAACTTATAGAAGAAAACCGATGTGAAAACGAGTTGGAATTGGGGTTTAAATTAAAGAATTTTCCATTTTTAGGTCTTCCGAACCAAAATCCCCAAATTTCATTTTTCAATAAAAGTTTAACAAGATTAAAATGATAAGAATAGAAGAAAAGTAATTAAATAGGTGTTTGGATCTTACCCAAGCTTAAAATGGAAAAACTCGCTCAAACACTCAAAACCCCATGCTCCAAGTCTCAGAAATTGTGAAAAACATGAAGAAGGGGGATTAAACCCACCCAGGCATCGCATAAGAGACCATTAGGTCTCTTAAGTGACCAGGCATTGCTTATGCGATGCCTGCCTTATCGCTAAAGCGATAAGCCCTTAGGTGATAAGGAGTTATTTAAGAAATAACCTTAGTCAGTTGCCAGGTTGCTTAACCAACCAACAAATCACCTAAGCAGAGTGGTTCACTAGTTAGAGACCTAGATAATTCCAAGTCTCCGTGAACCCCTCGGGATTTATCTGAAATCCTAAGAACATAAACAAACTATATTACTAGACTAAATTTGATGCTTTGGACTCAATGGTGATATCAGATTTTTGAAAAAATATTATTTTTACAAAGTTGACCCCAAAACTTGATTTGACAACTTTTTGAATCGAGGATCAAAATGAAATATAAAAGTCGTACAACTACACCGTCCATGTTACCAACCTAAAATTGACATTCTAGATCTGATGACATAGTTCATTTTGTCATTCGACGCACAGATTAATAAATGTTGATCAAAGTCAACTAATAATACTTCATAACCATCAAAAAACATAATCTCATATAAATCACATCGAAATGCATTGGGAACCATGCCATCATCCCCACTCCCTAGAAACACCACAAAGCAACGATGGGGAGGTGTAAAATGGTCAAATCATATAAAAATAAAAAATTCACACAAATCACTAATAAATAAGTCATTACATCATCCACTGCTATGAATCTAGTTCGTCCTCAAATTAATGGCAAAAGAAATACCTGAATTAGTGAAAAGATAGGGATAACTACCACGCATATCAGACACAACCTCCCTAGTAGACTCATCTATAGATCGATGTCTCCACTAGACCTTAACCACTAAAATATCCCTAGAATACAATCATCTAACATCCATAGCTAGAATAGAGATGGTCTCCTCAATAAAAGACAACTGCCCATCTAGATGGATTAAATCCCAATGAATGACAAGATATTAATTCGGAATGTAATGCAAAAGCATAGAAACATGAAAAACTGGATAAATATCTTATAAACCTAGGTCAATGCTAACTCATAAGCCACATGCCTTATAGTATAAAGAATCTTAAAAAGTTCAATATACATGGTGCTAAGCTTACCCCTCTTCCCAAATCTCATCACGCCCTTCATGGGTGACATGTTAAGAAAGACTCGATCACCAACACTAAATCTCAAGGCACATAATCTACAATCCGTATAGCACTTCTGCCTACTCTAAGCCACTCGAAGTCTATCTTGAATGATCTGAACTCTATCCAAAGACTCATAAAGCAAGTCCATTCCTTGAGGTTTGATTTCAGAAACCTCAAACCAACCAACTGGAGAATGACAACACCTACCATACAAAGTCTAGAAATTATCCATCTTAATACTAGAATGATAGTTATTATTATATGCAAACTTTGAAAAAGCTAGATGTTGCTCTTACTAACCTCCAAAATCTATCATACAAGCACGGAGCATATCCTCCAAAACCTGAATAGTCTGCTCTGACTGACCATCGATCTAGGGGTGAAATGCTATATTAAGGTCAACTTGGGTACCCAACTCCTCCTGAAAAGTCTTTCAAAAGTGAGAGGTGAACACTAAACCTCGATCGAGATAATAGACACTGGCACACTATGAAGACAAACTATTTTATGAATAGAGATACGTGCTAACCTCTTAGTCCAAAAAAAAAGTAAACTAAAATAAAATAACTCAATTTGGTCAATCAATCTATAATGAACCAAACACTATCAGAACAATGAGAAGTACGAGACAACCCATTCATGAAGTCTATAGTGATTTCTTCCCATTTTTACTCGAGAATGGGTAGCCATTGAAGAAATTATTAGGCCTCAAATGCTCATCCATCTATTGGAAACACAAGGACCTAGGTATAAAATCTGCTATATCCTTTCTCATACCACCCCACCAATAATGTTATCTCAAATTATGACTCCCAGATTGATGGAATACCTAGAACAATGAGCCTCCTCCAAAATCAATCTAACTCAATCACCCACTCTTGGTGCACAAACTCGACCTCCAATCCTCAAAATACCATCTAGATCAAGTGAGGCTTCCTTATCCTCGCCATTCAACACCTTATCTCGAATCACTCTCAAACCATCATCATTAAATTGAGGAGCCTAAATTTACTCCATCAAGCAAGACCAAACCTCCATAAATGCCAAAACATACCCATGTGTCAAAATATCAAGCCAAACCATCTGGTAAGAAAAAGACTAATCCTCTAAGGCCAAACTTTTCTCATAGGTCAAAATATGCACCATGCTAATCGACTTTTATTTTAAGGAATTTGTAACCACGTTAGTCATGCTTGAATTATAGAGAATAGTCAAGTCAGAATTCTTAAAAAACTCAAGCAAATGGCGCTACCTCATATTAAGATCTCGCTGGGTAAAGAAACACTGAAGACTATGATGATCTAAGAAAACCTCAAAGCAGACTCCAAACAAGTAGTACCTCCATAACTTTACAACAACAAGAACAATGCATAACTCTAATTCATTGGTAGAGTAATTTCTCTCATTAGGCTTCAACTGATGAGAAGCATACATAATCAACTTACCCTCCTGCATCAACACAATACCTAAGCCAACTCCTAAAGCATCACAAAAGATAGTAAAACCTAGGCCCTCCTTTGGCAAAGTCAAGATAGAAGCTAAGGTCAGCAAATCCTTGAGCTTTTAAAAGCTCACCTCACAAGCATCGGACCACTGAAAGGAAATCTTCTTCAAAGTCAACTAGGTCAATGGAGCTGAAATAGATGAATTACCCTCAACAAAATACTGGTAGTGACCTACTAATCCAACAAAGCTCCAAATCTTAGTAGGAGAAGTAGGACTAGCCTAATTGTGAATCGCTATAATCTTGGCTGAATTAAGCATAATACCATCTTTGGTCACTATATGACCCAAGAAAGAGACAGACTCCAACCAAAACTCACACTTAGAGAACTTAGAATATGACTTCTCATCCCTCAATTTCTAAAGTACAATCTACAAATGCTCCTCATGGTCAGTATCACTCCTGGAATAAACCAAGATATCATCAATGAATACAATGACAAAAAAGTTAAGGTACGGTTGAAATACCTAGTTCATCAACTCAATGAATGCAGCTAGGGCATTGATCAATCCAAAGAACATGACTAAGAACTCATAATGACTGCATCAAGTCTGAGAAGTTTTCCATGGAATATCTGAAGCTCTAATCCTTAATTGGTGATACCCCAACCTTAAATAAATTTCAAAAACATCAAATCACCCTGAAGCAGATCGAACAAACCATTATATGAGGAAAGAGAATACTTATTCTTAACCATTACCTTGATCAACTATCGATAATCAAGATACAAATGTATAGACCGCCATTTTTCTTCACAAATAAGACAGGAGCACCCCAAGGTGATTCACTAGATTGAATAAATCCCTTATTCAACAACTCCTGAAATTGGTCCTTCAATTCTTTTAACTCTAATGGCGATATCCTATAAAGTGGAATAAAAATGGGTTTGCTGCCCGACTCAACAATAATAGCAAAGTTAATATCATAATTCAAGGCATTCCAGGCAAATTCATAAGGAAAACATTCATGAACTCACGAACAATATGAACGAAATCCAAAGAAAAAGGTAAAGCAACACAAGTATCACGAATATGAGAAAAATAAGACAAACATCCCCTCTCAACCAAGAGACAAGCCTGAAGAAAATGTATAACTCTCTTGGGACCCAAATGAAACACACCCTTCCAAGTTATCCTTGGGACACACGGTGAAGCTAAGGTCAAGGACTTAGAATACAATCTAACACAGCAAACCCAAAATAACATTAAAATCTACCATATCTAGGACACAACCCAAGTCTCACACCCAGCAAAAGTCACAGCACAAGATCGGTGCACCTGATCCACTACTAAAGAGTCACCAATAGGGGTAGATACATGGATAGACATTGCAAAAGGCTCACTAGAAAAATCAAATCCTGAAACAAAATATGCACACACAAAGGAGAAAAATGACCCCAGATCAAATAACACAGATGAAGATCTTAAATAAATAGGGTAGATGCCTGTGATGATAAAGTTAGAACCCTCTACCTCTAGTTTGGCGGGTATAGCATAGCACTATCTATGACCACCACTTAACTAAGTAGCCCTGCAACTACCAATATGGGTACTACTACCTCTGCCCCATGCACCTTTAGTAGAACCTTTACCCCTCATAGCCGATATAGGAGTAGCCATGAAAACATGATAGGGAAATTCCTTAGCTAAATGGCTAACCTTATAACACACATAGCAACCTCTACTGCCCAACTCAATAGAAGGAGGTATGGTTGAGCTAGAACAACCACCCGAAACTGATGTAATATTAAACCCACTACCTGAACCCTACAAGGTTGTCTACCCTGGTCTACCATGATACCCTAGAAAACCTCTAGAATCTCTACCTTGAGTAGTTTGACCTTTGAACTCGCCCTGATGGCACACCCTCTTGCCACCTCCCTAAAACCCTCAAAGAATAGACTCAGTCATCCTGGAATGATCCACTATACTTTAAAAGATTCCTAAGACACTACTATCTGAGTCATACCTAGCTTAAAAAAAACATCCACAAACTTTTGAATCTTTTCAAACTCGATGGCAATGATGGCATAAGAATATCTAGACAAGGCATAGAAATGTGCCTCATACTTTGTAACAGTCATGGAGACCAGCTCCAAGTGAATAAACTCATCTCTTATTTGATCCCTCAAACTGTACGGCATAAACCTATCTACAAAAGCCTCAACAAACTGATCCCAGGTCATCTTTGGAAAATAAAGAGGTTTGCAACTAACAAGTGACCTCCACCAATCTCTAGCTGCCTCTTTCAACTGATAATTAGTATAAGAAATCCGATGCATCTCAAGTGAACCAAGGTTATGCAACTTCTCATGGCAATCAATTAATAACTTATAGTCATCCTTGCCCACAGCACCGTTAAACCTAGGAGAAGAAAAATGAGTGAATCTCTTAAACTCTTCTGATCATCAAAAGACATAACTATACTCACAATAGTATGAGTTAAAATAACTCTGGATGGTTGAGATCCTATCTAAAGAGGTAACATAGAAAAAGGTTGAACTCCTAGTCTTGGAATACCTTACTCAGACACTAGAACTAAATAAGGAATATCACTCTGAGCCTGCGGTATACCATAAGCAAACATCATTATCACTGGAATATTCACACTCAAAATTAGTAGAATACCATAGGCAGACTCTAGCACAAATAAAGGTACAATACTCAGAGCTGGAGGAACACCAAGTACACTCAAATGGACACCCTTCAAATGGGTCACCAAGTGAATTAATAACTCCTCTAAGACTGGGGTAGAAGAAATTTATAGGATTGGAGTAGGCCTCATATCTCCGGTATACTTAACCTGAGGCTCAGGGGAGAGCCCCCTAGTACTACCTCTGGACGGGTCAAATCCTCGTGCCCGTCCACTACCTCAAGCCCATCCATAGCTTGTAACTCGCCCTTTAGACTAAGCCCTATCCTTATATCATAACTCCTCATCTCTAGCCTTATCTGCATAGAAAAAAATGAAATATTGTTCAGAACACAAGGTATAAAATATCCATATGATATATAATGAAATAAGAAAAGTGTCCTAAAGATATCCTATAGCCTCTCAAATATAGATATAGACGTCTATGTACCGATCTGTAAGACTACTAAACATCTTATTCTTACACCGATAAGACCAATGAAACTTGGCTGCTCTGATACCAATGTGTCATGATCCAAAAACCAAGGGTCATGATGGCACTTATCGCGACAAGCCTTGACAAGTAAGATAATCACCTAAATTGATATGAAATGAGAAATCAATATCAAAACCCAAGGCAATGCTTCGAGAACAAAACTAAACCACACAAATATGATAATAACGGAAGTACATTGGCAAAAATGCCATACAATTCCCAAAACTTGGTGTCACAGTGTAAGAAATACTAAATACATCTTGAATTTCAAAGATATAATAATAGAACAAAAAGATTAAAATTTGTCTCTGAATATAAAAGAAGAGGCAGTAGATCAACTCTGGTAACATAGCTCGACTGCTACCTTGAATAATACTTTAGATAATGCCTAAACCAGCTACCATATGGCACACTCATACTTGGACCTACATCAAAAGGGCACAATAGGGGTGAGTACAATCTACTTGTACTCAGTAGATATCATAGAACGATTGAGTAAAGTAGAAAATAAAGCATATAAAAGACACACTATGGGCACACAACCTGCAATCAGAAAATATCCGAAATGGTAGCCCATACCTTCTCCACTAATAGTTTTAGATTAGATTATACACATTACCATACACAAATACGAGAAAGAAACACAATTATCCACTTATACTACAACAAGTATAATTAAAAAATACAAATAGACATCACATCAAAGACAATAATACAACACAGAATAAATATAATACATAAGATGCAAGGAAAATGATGATGTTATGATGATGTGATACTCGAGGTTGTCACACGACCTCCGTATACACCTACCAAGAGAGCTCCCGAGGTAGGACCCATGGAGGATTCATCAACCCATATTCAATCCAATATCCAATACCAATATTCATGACTCTTCTCTAACACATCTCTCGGTAGAAGGTCTATAATAATGTCACAAGCCAGTGTTTTCAATATTTCCCCAGTTGTACTAATGTTTCACAAATGCATATAATATGAGGATGTAATGCTCACAACTAACAACAAAGATAATTTCCAAAGCCAACCAATATACCAATCATGTGAGCCAAAATCCACACAATATGCCAACAATCCATAAATCCAATGTAATCATAAGCCAATAGAGTTAAATACACAACAATATAATGTTGCTGCCATATAAGTTCCAATTTAGGCTATTCACACGAATGATACCACCAAATATACAAACATAAGGCCAAAAAGATCATATAAGACCCTACACGGTCATACATAGCAGATAATGTCTCAATACTACAAAATAACAACAATATAGGGCCCCATACAGGACTAAGACAATATTAATAGCCATTTCCATGATCGGTTCCAACACCCATAACATAATTTTTATACTGATATTAACTATTCAACCTAGTCTAAAGAAAGTGAAGCCATAATCTACCTCAAATGCCATAAACTGCTACAAATAAGCCTTCAACATCGAGCCTTCACCTCACGAATGGTGAAAATCATAAAGATGGGGGGTTAAATTCACCCAGGCATCGCCTAAGTGACCATCGAGTTGCTTAAGCAGCTATCGATTAAGTCGCTTATATGATGCTCTTCTTATAGTGTAAGCAACATAGTTGTCACTTAAGAGAGAGGTTCCTAGGCGATGAGAATTCACTTAAGTGATACCCTCAATGGCTGTCAGGTCGCTTAAGCAACCAACAAATCGCCTAAGTGGGTGCACCAACTAAGTGGTGCTGGTGCACCAGCTGGAGACTTGGAGAATTCAAAGTCTTTGCAAACCCCATGGGATTCATCCAAAATCCTAAGAACGCAAACAAACTATGCTACTAGACTAAATTCGATGCTCCTGACTCTAGCAATATCAGATTTTTGAAAAAATATTATTTTCACAAAGTTGACCCTAGAAATTCAATTTCACAACTTTCTGAATCGAAGGTCAAAATGAGATATAAAAGTCGTAAAATCACACCAACTATGTTACCAACCTAAAATTGACATTTTGAATCTACTGGCATAGTTTGTTTTATCATTTGATACACAGATCAACAAATGTTGACTGAAGTCAACTAATAAGCCTTCATAATCACCAAAAATCACAATCTCGCACAAATCACATCAAAATATGTTGGGCTCACTCCGGGCATGTTCGGATCACTTACAATACACAAGCGCCAATCATCCCCACACCCTAGAAATATAACAAAGCAACCATGAGAAGGGGTAATGGTCAAATTACATAGAAATGAATAATTCACATAAATTATTAAAAATTAGGTCATTACATAGATATTAGCACAGAAGGTGGAATACTACTCATAGTCTAAGAAATATCATAAGTAGATGTCAGCATAAATGGTGAAACTACACTCGAGGTTGGAGAAATATCATATGCAAACTTTGGAACTGATTGAGGTACCATACTCAGAACTAGAGGAACACCAAGTGCATCTAAAGGAGCACCATACAAATAAATAAATAGACCCTTTAAAATTAGGGTAGAAATTGAACCCTATGGGACCTGAGATAGCCATGCATCTCTTGCTTGTTAAACCTTGGGCTCAGGGGAGATCTCCCTAGCACTACCTCTGACAGGGGCAGCTCTGCCCGTCCTCTCCCTATGGACCATCCACGGCCCCTATATCGCCCTTTAGTCTAGGCTTCATCCTCGGGTGCTAGCTCAGCATCCTTAATCTCCTGAGATCTAGTCCTTACCATCTGCTCTGAAAAAATAGAAATCAACTTAGAATATACGATATGAATAACCCGTACTATAAGGAATCAAAACATAGAAGTTTTTACTAAATACATTATATAGCCTCTCAAAGATAGATACAGAGGTCTATGTACCGATCTGCAAGACTCTATTAGACATCCTGCTCTTACACTTATTAGACTAGTGAACTTGTCACTTTGATACTAATTTGTCACATTTCAAAAACTAGGTCATGATGGCACTTATTATGTCTAAGCCTTGATAAGTAAGTCAATCATCCAAATTGATAAAGGAATACACAAATATAGTAATAAACACCTAGACAAGACTCCTAGAATAAAGTCAAGCCAATACTAAAATATAATTACAAAGAAACATGAAAGAAAATCCATAAAATCTAATCCCAAAATATGGTATCACAGAATAAAAGCATCTAATACAATATCTGAAACTTAAAATACATAGTCTATCTCTGAAGTAAAAATAAAGGCAACTTGGATAGAAGAGGCCTAGAGTCGACTCTAATAAGCTTAGAGTGGCTACTACCTCGAAATGTCACCAACTCAACCGCGTGAATTAGCCTCTATGAGTTGTACTCATACTAGGATATGCACTGAACGGGCATAGTAGGAGTGAGTAAGGTCCACTTGTACTCAGTAGATATCACAGGTCAACTGAGCAAAGTAGGAAATAAAATAGGTAAAATGCTTAATGAGCACATTACTTGGAAATAGAAAAGTGTAAGACCCCGTAAGATCCTAGCTCATTTTAGCTAACTCTTGCATGCTAAAGGAGTCTAAGACTTAGAAAATTTCACCAAGTGTTAAGACTTAGTCATTTTCAAAGCCTCTTAAACTTTGATAATTTTAATTCCAACCTTTTTGGCCTTAAAACATCAATTTTTAAATTGATTTATGATTGAGGTGGTCGATAGCATGTCTCGGGTAAGTTTTGGATTTTTTTGACGAGTTTGAGGCTTGTTTGGATGTTCAAACCAGCAAGTCAGCGCAATATTGCCGCGGCGCGCCGCTTATTGCATTGGTGGGGTACAACACAGCGAGGTGCCTAACGCGTCAACTGAGCGACGTGACGCATTGCTTACCGCATGACTGGCCACATTCAGTTTAATTAATTCTGGGTATATATGGGTATTTGAGTCATTTTCTCTTTACTTTGCCTCAGCCATAACACGAGATTAAGGTTCCAAAAGGGCAAAATCACTCATCTTTTCACAAACTCTCTCGAGAACAAAACCCTAGCTTCTTCAAATCTAAGTTTAAGCTGCAAGAAATCACCAAGAACACACAAAAATTCATCAGTTAAGGTATGTTAGATGTTCATTCATGGATCCTTTTCACCCATGGAGTTCAAGAATACATTTTAAAGTTTAAAATCAAGACCTTTACATGTTTTCATGAATTTTATCCATGAACTTCCATGAAATTTTGATTTTTATATCATGTTTACATGTGTTTTTGTTGGAACTAGCCTTTGACCCATTTGAAGGATGATATTTGCATATTAAATACTTAACCCATGATTTTGTATAGAAATTATGTTATTATGCCATGATTTAACTATTCCCATGCTTTAACTTTATGACCCCCATGTGTTTGGTAAAATGCCTAAGAGATGGATTTTAAACAATGACTACTTATCATGCTTTTGAAGGTTTAGTATATTTCTACTAGTAATGTTATCAGTCCTGGAGGTTATGAATACCCGAAAACTTAGCTGTTTACTTAGTCTCAGTATTTTTAAAATGGTTTCAAATATATTAGAGTATTATCAGTTCAGCAAATTATCAGATTAATAAACTCAGTTCAATCCAATAATCAGAGTCAGTCTAGTTGGTAGTAGGATTTAGCACCGAGCAAACCCAGGGATGGGGGCTCACTTGTCAGTTGAGGGTGTGACCCTCTAGTAGCAATCTCTACATTCTAGAACTACGTAGCCAGCTTAGGTTGAGATGTTAACCTATCATTTGAGGGTTGACATATATCTCACTAGAGCACCTGCCAGTAGAGGGTGACTTTTTAGTCCTTCGGGACTTCACTTTAGTGGATCCACACAGTCAGTGTTAGTACTCGTGTCACGGTATTGACACCCTTCCAACTGGGGTCACAGGTTGGACCCCAATTAGCTCATATTAGGTTATGTCATTTAGATGATAGCTCTCACAGTTTCAATCTAGTATCAGTTTGAAGCCAGTTCAGGTTTACTTGATCATAGCATACAGTTTATCAGTTAAATCAGTATTCAAATTTCAGCATTTTAGTTTACAGACTATTCCAGTATTATGTTATATGCTTGGTCATGTATCCTCAGATTTTACAGCTTTCATGCATCCCATGTATCAGTTATCTCATGTTATTCATTCAGTCTATGATTATTTATGTACATGAGCACATAGATATCAGCCTAACCCCATCTATCACACTAGTACATTCAAAGTACTGACTGCATACTCGTTTTTTGCACTATGATGTATCATATCATAGTTTCAGATGCTCAGGTTCCCGACCACACCTAGACCTCCCAGCACATCAAGAGCAGTAGCAGTAGTGAGTCCTCATAGTTCGAGGACTAATTATGGTATTTCAATATTTCAGTTTCGTAGTCAGTTGGAGTTAGGTGGGGCCTGTCCCATCAACTCTCATTTAGTCAGTTTTAGAGGCATTCGTACATTTCAGACAATCAGTTAGTTGTCAGTTTTATCAATCAGTTTTCAGCATTTTCTCTTATGTTTCATACTTGTGGATTTCAATTGTATTGTTTTCAGTATTGAAACCTTATGGCATATTTAGTTGTTTTTGCATATGTTTGTTATTACTATATTATTCAGTACTCACAACAGGTACCAGCTCATGGGTTAGCTTGTGGTCTCTCGGGACTGTAAGCACCGTGTGGCATCCAGGGTGTACTCCCGAGGCGTTACAAAAAATCTCAAATGGTATCTCACACCTTATCCACTAATAGTTCTAATATATATACACACACATATAATAAGTATACAAGTTAGTAATAACATGAATACAAAGAAGGAAATACACAAAAACCACATGTAATTCAAAGAAACTAAGGCGGCAAGCAAGATATATATATTTAATGCAATGCAATATAGATGGAATGAATGGTAAAATTCATTGCATGACTTTTCATATACATGCGTTGATCTTGCAGCTACCAGGCAAGACCCATAGGAGGTTTACAACCCATATACTATGTCACATATCTTAGTCTCTATCTCAATCTTAACTTTCCTCTTCGGCTCGTGTTCACGAAGAGGATTTCCATAAAAGTGCCTCATTTTCTTTCAAAAATAATATGTTTCAGTGGTACCAATATCTCATGAATGAAAATATATGGAATAAAGATATAATGTTCACAATCAGCCCAAAATGAGGATATCCAATTCAATCAACATGTAAGTATATATAAGTAGGCTCATAAATTAACTTAATATGTCCATAACTCATGATTTATTAACTCAATAGATAGCATCATAATAAATATACATGAATACATCATTATTATCATATCAACCGCAAACTCGGATATTTTATCATAATAAAAGCAACTAATGCTCAAATAAGGACCACATTATCAAATTAACCCATCCCCCCCCCCCCCTTTTCCATACACACCAGAGATATTATATCTAGAATAGATTTATAAAGATGTACAAATAAGGTCAATGATGTCAAATAAAGTCTCCACATGGGAAACACATAATATTAGATACTGCAAGTCAACAACAACAAAATATAAGCTCCCACACGAGAACACAACTGTAAAATAATCATGAATTAAAACTCCCTAGTTACTTTCCTAACTCATAGCATGCTTTATTTATATATTAACTACCAAACTCTATCTGAAAGAAGTTAAGTCATAACCTACCTTAAAATGGTGAATCTCAATCTAAAGTTCCTCACCATGGAGTCTTCCCCTAGCAAACGGACTTGAAATCAACTACAATATTCAAATATAGTATCTACGCATTAAAGAAAGCTAATGATACCCGTATTACCCATATTCTAACTAGAGTCAAAACGAGTACAAAAAATGGGTTTGAAAACGAATGGCGTAAAGTCAGAATTTTGTTTCAAAGACACATTCCCCAAGGTTATGGGAGCCTACAAGAGAAAACTCAGGCAAAAATGAATTAAAATTGAGGTCCAAAATGAAGAAAACCCTTCTTTAACTTTACCAGTAAAAACCCCAATTTCCACTCTGAAATCATGATCTAAAGGTATTTTTGATGATAAAATCAAGAGAAACTAGTGGCATTATGAGTTTAGAAAGTTACACAAAAATCAACATTGAGACCCTAAAAATTGTCTTTCCCAAAGCATGAAGGTCCAAAAATGAAAGAAAAATTGAGAAAAAAAGGGTAATATACAACTGTTGTCGCTTAAGTATTTAAGTGGCCGCTTAAGCGACTATGGCTAAAAGGTACCAGGCCGCTTAAGTGACTACCTGTTAAGAGATGCTTGGCCGCTAAAGCATCCATCGCTTAAGCGGATGCACCAGATATCAGTTGATGCTAATTTTGGTGCAAGCCTACCAAGCTTTTATTGGACCCTAAGGATTTGATCGGGATCCCACCGAGACAAACTATATACGCTTCTAGGCTAATTTTGATGTTCCAGACTCAATGACAACGTCAGATTTTTGAAAAGGATCATTTCCACAAATTTAACCCCTGGGATCTTATTTCACTATTTTCTAAATAAAGAGTAAAAACGAGGTAGAAAGGTCTCGAAATCGATCCAACCCCGCTACCAATCTAAATTCAGCATTCTGGATCTGCTGGAATAGTTCATTTTTTCATCCGATACTCAGAATAACAAGTATTGACTACAATTAACTATATGGTGTTCAAGCCTCTAAAAATCACGAACTCGCAAAAATCCTCCCGTTCGCATCAAAAATAATGTCAACCATCTCTGAACCTTAAAGTCAACATGTAGCAACTATGCAGAAGAGCAAAATGGTCACTACATGTAGAAATGGAAAATTCACCAATCAAGGTCATTACAACTTGTGGAATTTATTTTCCCTATTCCAATAATAAATTATTTTCCTTATTAATAAAAAATTTATTTTTTCAAAAAAATATTTAAATATTTGATCAATCAAATATTAAAAAATATATTATTTTTTTCATCCATATCAAACACACCCTTAGAATGAGTGTGGAACCTAATGATAGACTAATCTCTTCTCTAATATATTAAAGGATGAAAGACAAAGAAATGTTGTTTGAACTATTTGCTTTTCATTAAAAGATTTCACAATAGATAAAATTGTCATTTACTATTATTTAATTAGTTTTAATAAATATAAATTATCCATAATTAAAAAGAAAAAAGAGTCAATTAAATTATCAGTAGGTTATTACAAGTAGGAAACTTAATAAAAAAATTTCTATTTTAAAAGAAGTCAAATAATGGCTTAGTTTCAAAAGAAAAAAAAAACAATTAAATTAAAGTTTTTATTCCTTTAAACTTTAAGAAGATCACGTCTATTAATATATAATAAAGATCAATTATTTTTTTGTTATTCTTGAATTTTACGTGGAGGACTTATGTTAGGTTTGAGAATCTTTATTATTTGTTATATTATATTATTGCTGAGAAATTTTTGAGAGTTCATACCCCCTTACCTGAGTAGTAGGAAATAAACATCTAACATATATAAATAATTTGTTTAGTAATTAAAAAATTAAATATAACAATAAATAATTTATACCATAACTATTTTTTTTTGTACTTTTCGCACTAAAAAAATAAAAAATCTTTCATATTTAGGTAATCCCTACTTAGATGAAAAGATTTTTGACTTCTATAAATTGATAATTCTTTCTTTCTATAATAACATATAGCATCCACAATGTAAAATTTGGTGGCACGAATATTCTAATAACTACTTGTTTGGTAAGATCTAAGTTAGGTTTGCATTGTTTTAATATCTTCATTATCATGATATTTTGTTGTAGTTTCTGTTCTGTCAAGTCTATATTGTAGATGAATGTTTAGTCGATATGAAGAATTTTTTTTTGTTATGGTTAAGTTCAACGGTATTATAGTAATACTATCGATTATTGTAGTTTCTATTTTGTTACTCTTTTGTTGTTTTTCAGGTGGTAGATGAACGTATGATCGGGCTTTGAGGAATTTTTTAGTAAAAGCTAGGGTTTGATCGTATTGTTATAACACCTCGATTATCGCATTTTTTATTGTTCTTTACATGTAGATGAATGTTCGATCGAGTTACGAGTAATTGTGGTGTAAAGGTTAGGTTTAATCAATTTGTTTTGTTGTAGTTTCTGAACTATTACTATCTGTTGCTTTTGCTACTATTCGTGTTGTGATAGTTCACGTCGTAGGAGATGATCAAGATATCGATACTTCACACATGCCTAAATGCATAAAGTTGTCTATCTTCGATCTTTAAAGTCACTTGCTATTTTTCAATAAATTATTTTTGTATATACATTATATATCGATTGATGGTTTGACATGAAGCACACGTACAACACATGTACACTTGACTAGTTAAACAGATAGCCGAAATGGAAAACAAATGTAAAGTTGATAAAAATTAGGAATAGCGCAATAATTGAGTAACTATATGAGGCACTACACGAAACTAGCCTTATCAGTCGTTAACATATAAAATACGAAAAAGGCCTAAAATGTCCTTCAACTATGTGAAATGGTGCAAAAACATCCTCCGTCTACCTGTTGGACCTAAAATATCCTTTTTGTCTACTTACTGGACCCAAAATATCATTGTCGTCTACCTATTGGGACTATTTGCCCTTTTATTTAAAAAAAAAAATTTATATAATACCACAACTTATCTTGATTAAACTACATAAAATCTCCATTATTTTTATTAATATTAACCAAATAAATAGTGCACCATATCAATTTTTCGTCATTCTAAATTAATCTGAAAAAAATTAAAAAAAAACATAAATAATCATTTTTAAAAAATTATTACATACACATAGCCGTATTAGTTAGTTGTCAAATATAGCATATAAAATATTCTAAAAAACATTCATAGCCATTTTTAAAAAATTATTACATACACATAGCCGTATTAGTTAGTTGTTAAATATAGCATATAAAATATTTACTTTTATAACAGATTCTAATATATAAAAAAATAATTATATATTAAATTTCCATATTTCTTATTTATTGCCTATTTTTATGGAAACCTTTGTTCATTCATTATTATATGTTATATCAAAATTTTATGTTTTTCATTTTTATTGTCTGCTTTCACGATACTTTCACAAACATACATGGTACATTTATACCATACAAATTATATTTATACCATATAAATTTTTTATATCTAAAAATATATTAAAAAAATTACAAATCCTTAGTTCATGGCACACTTTTCTTTTTAGTCTATTTCAAAAGAAATGTTACCTTACTGTAATTAGAAACAATTAGATTTATAATTCTCCTTTTATCCTTAGTGAAATGTTTACAACTACAAAAATATATAAGAATTGTTTTATACTACAAGTTTCAAAACTCTTCCTTTTTTTTTCTTAAATACTATGCTACGTAAAATGAAATGGAGGAAGTAAAGTTTATAAACATAAAGTTTATCATGATTTGAGCCCGAGCTCAGCATGGGCCTAATGCGACTACTATATATACACTCGATTTCTATAGTTATTAATTTAATTTCTAGTTAGCTAATTTCTTTGTTGGTGTTTTAGTTTAATTGTGTTAGGCTTTACTTGATTTATTTATTAATAAAATAGGTTTGATTTAGTTAATATTAATAAAGTAAGTTTAATTTAGTTAGCCATATCTAATGTTTAATTATTAGTTTAATTATTAGCTTGACTATTAGATTAATTGTTAGTTAGTGTTATGAAATAATAAAGAACAAGAAAAAGAGAAGAGAGAATAGAAAGAGTGATTCTTATTTCTTTTCTTGGGGGATGAGAGATCATATGATTGTAAATACTATGAACAAAAACCCCATCTATTTATAGGGGAAGTTTACTCCCACTCTGAGTAAAAGACGAATGCTTCAAATCCTAATAGATATCAAAGTAGATCTTGATAGACATTCACTATAATGTAAATATATTTATAACTCTCCCCCTTGAATGTCTAGATAGATAATGTGACTCGTTAAAACCTTACTAAAAAAAACCCAGTGGGAAAAAAATCTAGTAAAGGAAAAAGAGTACACATCTCTAACAATACGCATATAGGCTGCCTCATTAAAAACCTTACAAGGAAAATTCAGTGGGACAAAACCTTGAAAGGGAAAAAGAGTACAACGCATATTTGCTCCCGCTAATGAGAACATCCTTGAACTTTTGCATTCCGATCTTGTGCAGCATCTTCTTGAAAGTTGCAATTGGAGAAGATTTGGTGCATAAATCAATCACACTATCTGTTGAACGAATCTGTTGCACGTTAATATCATCATTCTTTTGTAGCTCATGTATGTAGAAAAGCTTTGGTAAAATGTGCTTCGTTCTATCTCCATTTATGAATCCCCCCTTAAGATGTGCTATGTATGCTATATTATCTTTTTATAAAATTGTGGGTAGATTGTCATATTTCACACCACATTTTTCTCAAATGAGATATATCATGGACCTCAACCATACACATTCACGGCTTGCTTCATGAATAGCTATTATCTCAGCATGATTCGATAAAGTGGCTACGATAGACTGCTTTATATATCTCCAAGTTATGGTAGTACCACCATATATGAACACATAGCCTATTTGAGACCGAGCTTTATGTGGGTCAGATAAGTACCCAACATCATCATGACCAATAATATCAGGACTACAATCTTTAGAATAAAACAAGCTCATGTATTTTATCCTATTTTGATGTCTCAAAGTAGGAGCAGAAATATACCTTGCTAACAAATTGACTGAAAAGGCTATAGGCCTTGTAGTATTTGCAAGGTACATGAGTGCATCAATTGTACTAAGATATGGTACTTCATAACCAATCCAATTCGATATATTTTGAATTTCAGCAAATAATCTATTGCTTTGAAAACTCTCCAAGAGTTCCAATGATGTTCAAGTAATAAGCTTATACAATATAAGGATTATAAATAAGTTTCCCAGAAACTTTTATATGCTTCAAGTAGTTTGAATCCTTAAAAGTCTTCACATAAGTTTTGTCAAGTGACAATATTTAACATTTCATGAGTGACATTTTCAAATATCTGGACTTACTTACCAAGATGCATCCTTTCATGTCACTTGATAAATGTTTCTACGTCAGCATGCTTAAATAAACGTAGAATTTAGATCCTCATAATCTTTCACAATATTGCGATAATATTGTGTCAAATATATTGATGATATATCATTTCGTATCGGTTCACAATGCGACATAGTATTTTGAGATCTCATCACTTCATTATTTTCAAGAACATGAACCTTACATAAGGTTTCATGAAGTGTTATGTCGTAGGCTCTTCAAGAGTTCATTGCCTTCTTATTATGATTATTTTCTCCTTATTTTTCAAGGAATATTTCATTTGAAACGATTAGTCTACCATGCTTCATGCATGAATAGACTTTGTTCTTGAGAGACATAAAATAGGAGCACTTACAGCTTAAATATGAGATGTGTTTGATATTTGACTTGAATTATCTTTTGAATGAGGATCTGATAATAATTCCTAACATACTTCATAGCTGCTTATAATCTCCCCCTTATGTTAGGAAAGCTAACATACATCCTCCATCTTCTTTGATGGATCTATCTTTGTGCATCATAGTACATTCATTAATCATATACCGCACATCAAAACTATTAGATAGAATAGTTGGTTCAAGACTTTGAACCAATTGAGGGGAAGAAATAATCATAATTTATTGGTATAATACATACAAGTGTTATTGTATGCAACATCTCATATTTCAGATCAACACATGAAGTTTTATTCTCATTAGCAATGGTTTAGCTATTTATCGAAGACATTCAATGTCAAACCATCATCATCAAGATAAGTTTCTTGATTGGACAATCTGAAAATTATGTTCTTAACTCAATTTTGTTGAGCAAGCAACTTTATGAATGTCAAACTGCAGGTTGACAATGAATGTACATGTGATCATCTTATTGATGTATTTTTTCAACATATCACATGATAGGTGAACGAACCTTTATTCACCTTTAATTCTTTTCAGATTTGAAGGGATCCAATCCCAATATTAGCTGGTCCAACCAACTTATCATGAGAACAAACGACATAAACAATTCTTGAAGAATCTTTTAGTTCTTCAATACATGCACATCTTCGAGATGTCACAATCGTTCATATCAATTGATGAACTTTTATTCTAGTAAACTTCAAGTTTACCATGACATGTGTTTTTGCTTTAGCAAATTTTAGATTTACTATTATTGGAATAAATTTCAGGTTTACTACTTCAGAAGTAGATTTCAAAATAACTTTTCTCAATTATTCAACCTCTTTCGGAGGTGAGTTGTGATACCATCACAATCAAGTGCACGTTTGCATTAATAAGCTTCTCATTCCCCAGGAATGGAATATAATCATGCCTTAAGCATATCAAATTATGATAGCTTAGAATCTCTTTCAAAATATTACTACTTCAGGAGCAACTCGAGGCATACATATGATCTAGAGAATTTTTCTCTAACATATCTTATGATCATAATACGCGTGCAAAAATATCATCATTTTTATGATCATTATCATATTGTCCATCCATGCGTATATTCGTGCATTCAATCACTTATTTTCTTTCAGACATTTTATGCATTGCTACCACATACACCTCAAGAATGAAGTAGGTTGTCATATTTCAAACTTATAATATATTGCTACCATATTCACTTCAAAGAATGGAGCAAATTCAATGGGTCGAATTTCATGACTTTTCATCAAACACCCATTATTTTGCCTTAGCCATCACAATATCATCAATACATGCATTGAGATCCAATCTCAACGTATTATCCAGATAAAGGCGTCTTAGGCATAAATTGATGGGACTTGAACCCAACATATTATCATCCCTTTTGATAATATTGTTCTTGAGGAATAAATCAAAAATATAAATGGTTCCAAACCAATTATTTTTTCCTCAAATCCAATAATAATTATATTAGTAGTAGCAAAAGAAAGATAATATAAAGAATTACTAACCTTGAAATCCTTCATATTTATAATCTCACCTTATTTGGCAGAGTCTCGTGCTGATAACTTGTTATGAAATAATAAAAAACAAGAAGAAGAGTAGAGAGAATAGAGAGAGTGATTCTTATTTCTCTTCTTGAGGAATGAGAGATCATATGATTGTAAATATAATGAACAAAACCCCCCTCTATTTATAGGAGAAATTTACTCCTAGTCTGAGTAAAAGACGGATGCTTCAAATCCTAATAGATATCAAAGTAAATCTTGAAAGATATTGATAAACATTCACTATAATGTAAATACATTTATAACAGTTAGTCTATTTTTTAATTATCAGTTTAATTATTAGATTGATGGTTAGTTAGTTTTTTTTTTTAGTTATTTGTTAAATTGTTAGTTTAATTGTTAATGAATTAATTTCTGTGATTATTAATTTAATTGCTAGATAGCTTATTTCTTTGTTGGTATTTTAGATTAATTGTAAGTTAGCAATTACTTGATTTATTTATTACTTAAATAAGTTTATTTATTTTAACTCAGTTAACCATATCTAAAGTTCAATTTTCAGTTTAATTATTAGTTTAATTTAGTTAGCCATATCTAAAGTTTAATTATTAGTTTGATTTATATTTAAAATTTAATAATTACATTAATTATTAGTTAGTTAATTTTTTAATTGTTAGTTTAATTATTAGATTAAAGGTTAGTTAGTTTATTTTTTAATTATACTGTAGTTTAGTTGTTAATTAGTTAATTTTTGTACTCGTTAGTTTAATTGCTAGTTAGCTAATTTCTTTGTTGGTGATTTAGTTTAATTGTTAGTTAGAAATTGGTTGATTTATATATTAGTTGAATAAGTTGATTTAGATATGTAGTGTTAACTTAGTCAACTATGTAAAATGGTGTAAAAATATTATCCGCTTATTTATTTGGTCTAAAATGTCCTTTCTGTCTATCTATGGGACCTATAAATGCCCTTTTCACCTGTCTATTGGGCCTAAAATGTCTTTCTCTTCTGCCTATTGATCCTATTTTGTCCTTTTATTTAAACAAATTACATGAAAAGGTCCTCCTTAAAACTTAATTATATAAATAATAGTACTTTTTTAATGCTACAAAAATAAAAGTTTTTTTTACATATATAGTCATTTAAAAAAAAATAAAAAAGTTAATTATAATTTCTAATTTAATGCTATAACTAATTATCAATTCACCTTAATTTAAGAAATATATTTTCGATCTTCAATTTAAAAGTGGAAAAGATAATTCTTGCTTTCAAATTTTTTCTCTCTTGTATTCAAAATCCAAATATTTTAATAAAAATTAAGTATTTCATTATTTGCTCGTGTATGTTTCATTTTGTTTTCATGTATGTTAATCATCTAGTATTATTTTATTATCGTGTATTTTAATTCTAATGTAATTGATTAACCATATTTTTTTATGATTAAATATTTATAAAATAAAAATTATTATGTTGAAAGTATAGATATATCATGTGTTTTGTTGTATAAATATAATTCATGTCAAAATTAGATTATTATTATTATTATTATATTTTTGATATAATTTATGGGTAAATATATCTTATTGAGTCGGAAGTAGTTTTCTTCTTAAAAATTATTTATTAAATATAAATATATATTTCTACATACTCTGGTAGGTTCCTTTCTTCCTTCTCTTCTGCGCCAACATTTGGGAAAATGGTTCATCCATCGATTTCTGGAGAACAACGTGTTGCATGCACCTGTTGTTTGGAGTCTTAAATTTCTCAAATTGAGTTTCGAAATGTCTCAAGTGTGCGCTTTATTTCATCCTATTCTGCTGAGATTTCCTTTCCAATTGTTTTTCCTATTGCATAATTTTAGCTAGCGAGGTTTTATTAGTGGGTACATGGTAGTTCCTTTGTATTTTTGAATGAAGAACTTGTTCAATTTCACATGCATCGGGATATTCAATTTACACATTCATACATCAATGGTGTTTGATAATATGCCTAAATCAACTATCTTTTTAAAAAATAATCTCTCTATTGACAGGTGTTCTATACTATACTGATCTATTTTCCAGCAATTTCAGATATGAAAGGCGATGTAGTAAATTGACTCGTCAAATGAATAATTGTCTTTTTTTTGGTAGTATCATGTATGTGTTTGGAAGTTAAGTTGCTCAGCCTCTTGAAAAGTATTGCCGAACCCTGCACCGCTTTTGAAGGGCCCGATGACATTTTAAGAGTCCGAGCAATATAGTTTGGAGGTATGATTTTTCTTTCTTTTTAAGTTTCAAGGTTTTCATGTGTAATAGTGTGGCCATATTCTTCAAATGCTGTAAAATCTTAACCCTAATCTTCCATTCTGCAACCATGTGTCCTTGAGTTGGTTTAAACTATGTTTTATCACTTTGTCGATCGATTAAGTTGACTTTGTAGAGTACCATCTATCGAGGTGTGATGTTTCACTTTCTTCGTCCAAAGTAGAACAGTTTTTGAATTAGTGTACTTCTTATTGGTGAAAGGATCCAAGTCATATTTAGAAAATTTTTAAATATTCATCTTGTGGAAAAAATCATATCTATTATACATGGGACAAAGTGAGAAGGTTAGCTTTGGGATTGACTTTTAATTATTATAACTTGAGTCTGATCATATTTTTGAATGGCATTACTGATTTTTATGCTGCTTTTGTTATTTTGTGAATGTCCTCGATTCAGAATGCGCTTTTACCCATCTTATTTGAAAGAAAAAGCATCATGAGTCTTTGGATCTAAATTAATTTACAATACCAGCTCTGAATGATACTTAACATCTGATGCAGTGACAATTCTGAATGATTTTTCATTGTGCCTTCATATTCACCATCTCCATCTTTACCATCTTCACGACAACGGCATCAGCGCCATCATCATCATCGTGGATTCATTTGAGATCAATTCTATTTGTTGTTGCTCACTCTTCACCAACTTACTGTTCTTCCTTTTTCTCTGATCCGTGAGTCTCTCGAGCCTCTTTCACTTTCTATACTACTTTGATCTACTTATCAGTTATTCATTTCACTGTAGTTTCTCCGTTCAGCTAACATTTCACTTAAGTTTGGTGTTTTTCCTCTCATATCTCGATCAAACATCAGATTACAAGAACCGTTTCTTTTTTCGTGTCCTTTTTATTTTATTTTTAATTTTCATTTGCATTTTTTCTGAATCAAAAATTGAAACTACATATTTGTTCATTCAGTTTAACTAGTAAGCCCGTGATTTTTGTTGGTACACATAATAGTGTTTATGCTCCTTTCCTTTCTTTAGCTTCCAAAGATGTACCACGGGGTTGTTGATTATAATCTTTTAGGTCTACCCGTTTTCATCTTTTTTACTATTCATAGTTTGTGAATTTGAATTTCTCAATGCGTGAAATAACTAAATATTTATGATTTATATAGTTGGAATATAATGATTGCAAAATTTTGATTTCACAGGTTTCAAAAAGTGGAAATTGCTCTAGGTGTGAAAAAGAGCACACTACTTCAATTATTGGAGGTTATTTGTTTTCCTCTTTCTTTTATTATGGAAATTTTGATGGAGTTTTGTTAGTTTTCCATCTTTAGATTCTTCTTTTTGCTGGATATTCATCTTGTTGAAAAAATCATATCTATTATAAATAGAACAATGTGAGAAGGTTAGCTTTAGGATTGACTTTTTAATTGTTATAACTTGAGTCTGATCATATTTTTGGCTGGTCTTACTGATTTATGCTTCTTTTGTTATTTTGTGAATGTCTTCATTTCGGAATGCGCTTTTATCCATCTTATTTGAAAGAAAAACATCATGAGTCTTTCAATCTAAATTAATTTGCAATACCAGCTCCGAATGATACTTATCATCTGATGCAATGACAATTCTGAATGAATTTTCATTGTACCTTCACCTTCACCTTCTCCATCTTCACAATCTTCGATGACAACAGTATCGGTTCCATCATTATTGTCGTGGATTTATTTGAAATTAGTTCTATTTGTTGTTTCTCACTCTTCACCAGCTTACTGTTCTTCCTCTGATCGGTAAGTCTCTCGAGCCTCTTTCACTTTTTATACTACTTCGATCTACTTATCAGTTATTCATTTCACTGTAGTTTCTCGATTCAACTAATATTTCAGTTAACTTTAGTGTTTTTCGTCTCAGATCTCAATCAAACATCAGATTACAAGAACCATTCAACAAGATTCTCTTAATCTCTTTGATTCTTATGAGTCTATCTCATTTATGTATATGAAGAGGTGTGAAAAGTGTGATGAGAGAAAGGGGGACATATATCTGTCGTCCACGTGGCATTGTCCTTTGGCTTGCTTCCCACAAATCCAAACCCCCACCTACTTGACGAAGGGTAACTCCGTTATTTACATTTCCGCTTTATGCTTAAAATGGGTCTTTACCATAAAGTTCACGAGGTATTCTATAATTCCAGGACTTACATTTTTATTAGTCAGTAATGATTAGATTAGAGGATGGTCAAACTAGCTTATAAACTTGTTAGCTTATTAATGTGATTGCTGAATATTTTAAGTGCTTATACATCAAGTGCCTATAAACTAATATCAGTCAAAAGTCATAAGTTGGTCACCCCTAATGTACGATTTTTCAGCTTGCTAGTCTTAATAGAACTTATAAACCTATGATTTTTAAGCTCTCATCTCAGAATAGTATTCTTTTCCTTCTTATTTTACTTTTCTTCTTCAACAATTGGCAGTTTGTAAAGCTTTTCAATGGATATTCAGAGGACAACAAAGAAAATGGTATTCGATTTTGAAAATACAGTCATCTCATTAAAGGATTCTTCAAGATGTCACATAATGCTTATTTACCTCAGAAGAATCTTCAGAAAAGGGTTGTATATTTGTGCAACGAATGACGCGTAACAATGAATCAAGGATTACCTTGTTTTTCATTGTTCATAGTTCTGGGAACTGCTTCGACAAATTTTAGGAACGAGTTGGGTAACGCCTAGGGGTCTACGAGATGAGTTTTGTTTGTCGGAAGGTTGTGGAATGACAGAAACAAAGACGTTTGACGGTAAGTCTATATTTATACAATTTTGAAAGTTTTTTCTTCTTGTGGGTACCAGTAGCATAATTGCAGGCAAAAAAGGTAGTAGAAACAGGAAAACTAAGATACAACAGACACATTTTTCTACTGATATGAGTTGAATTAAAGGGTCCTCAAATATTGTGGGATTTTTAGAAACTTTTATTTTCAACGTTGAACCTCTTCTCAACTTTTGTTTTCAGGTCATGAAAGAGTTTCATTCTCTAAAACAAATCAAAGGACATGAACAAATTACTTTGGTGACATACTATGGCTTTCCGGAGAAGGGCAATGTGTCCAGAATTTGGTAAAAGTTAATTGAACTCAAACTTGACTTTTCTTTTCAGTGTATACCCTACTGAAACAATCTATAAGTTTACAGTTTATGCCTTTCTGAAAAGTTCAAAATTATAACTCTTGTAATTTGTACCACAACTGGATATATACAATATGAAGCATGTTATGTAAATATTAAGTTAATCATGTTTTCATTATTTGGTTACTCATATGATGGTGGAAATGTCCGTGCATCGCATGGGCACGGGCCATCTAGTAACTATATATAAGGGAGAATCTTTGAATTGGTAGTCCTCACATAATTTTTTTTATCCATTTTAACCCTAATTAAATTTTAATGACTTTGTAAGCTTTCATCCATTTTAGTAAATTTGAATAATTATATGGACTTATTAAAGGTCGTGCAAAAAGTGATGAGTAATAAAATAAGTGATAATGACACCATGCAAGATCTTTATCTAACCAATTAAAAATTAATTCAGAATTTGTGGTCTTTTTTTATGTGGAAATTACTATTAGATATTAATTTTGGTAGTCCTCACAATGGTATTTTAGGTATTTCAGTTTTGTTTTTTGTTAAGCAAAAATTATTACACATGACAATTAATGATGTGTTTTTCTAATATGTTTTCATTTATGACCTTATTATTTTTGTGAAGACCATTTCACTTTTATTATTGGCCTCTTCTTGTCACTTATTAAATCATCTTTAGTTAAAACTCCATTTATCTTTAATTAACAATCACTTTAGCTCAAAAACACCAATCCAAATCATTTTTAATACAAAATTAAAGTTTGCATTGATTTTCAGCGACACTCTTATAGTTCTTATTGATATTGTACAATTTTCAAAAGACAATAATAAATAGGATAACTTAATCAATAATACCTTGTACATATTATTTTTCTTAGAAAACATGAAGAAAGATGCAATCATAATGAAAATGGGATGGATAAGATATTCTTTGGGGGAGCGGGAAGGGGTGTAAAACGTAAATGAATATAAGATGAGAAAAATGAATTATGCAAAAACTCTTGCTACAGGAAATAATGAATTAAATTAAAACTAAATAAATATTAAAAAAAAATATTTCTATATATAAGTAAACATTTAGATACTCACAAAATCATAAAAATATAAATAGTTTTTATTTATGATCTTTGTCAAATTATAATTATTTAATTATTTAAATCATGTTATTTTACAAATATTGAATTGCTTTTGGCTCTTTGATATATTCTAATTCTCTGGTAATACGTTCTTATTCACAAATATTTTTTTTCTTAAAAATTATCTACCTACGTATTTAAAAACTTTAACAATTAGGAAAACTTATTAACATGACATGTTTGATATATCATTAATAATATTATTTATAAAAGCAAAAAATATATAACAAATTACATTTTAAATTAAAATTAGTTGTTTTATATCTTAAGTTTGGGTTCGTACTTAGCACGGGCCTCATGGAACTAGTACATATATATAGTAAAAATTACATATATAACGACATGTTTACTAGTATTTACTAAAAATCCCAACTATTTTTAAAATTTCATAAAATCTCAACTTTTGACCTTTGATGATACATGTTAATTAACTTAGATACATACTACGGATACAAGTTTAATTAAACAAACTAGCACGTTTTAAGGGAGGTAACAAATAACTTAGCATTAAAACAATAATTAAACTAACTAATTAAGGTAAAAGCAAAATAAAATTTCACGATTTATGGTAATTAATTTGTTATTCCACCATTCTAACCAAAAGCCTTTCCATAATCTGTTTTGAAATTGCAAACACTTCATACGGCTTGTTCAAAAAATTCATACCATCATTTTTTTGTTGATTTGTTAATCTTGTTTGTGTATTTGAAATGAATATTTCGATGTTGTTACATTATTTCGGTGTTTGGGTTAACGAAATAAACTATGTGGGCTATAAGAGCGATGGAATCGTGATCAGTGAACATGTAACTTAAAAAAATTGATTTCGACAATTGTCAGTGAACTAGAAATCGATGAAACCCAAAAAAAATCGAGGCTCGTTACATTGTTGAAGGAAATGTTTGTCCGTTGTTGATTCATAACGAAATAAGTGTGAAACTGTATGTCGAAATTAAGAAAACAGAGCGTGGTTTTGGGACGTATCTACGTATCATCACTACCTTAGATAAGTTTGCTAGTAAAATGATGTTCGATGGAAAAATTGGTGCAGTAATGTGTTTGGAAAGTCCATCAGAAAAAGTTGTGAAAATAATTAGTTATAAATGTAATTCTTCTGCTCCTTTGCCTTTGTTGGATAGGAAGGGGAACAAGATCATTACTGATTGCAAACATAGTGATGTTAAGGTTGGGCAATTCTACAAGGACAAGTATACTCTAATTTCGGTTATGGCATGATTTGCAATTGAGCATTCCTTCGATTTTTATGCCAAAAGATCGGACAAGAAAAGGTATGTTATGTTTTTTATGTATCAGTTGTTGTTAATTATCTTTGCATTAATATAATTTTGTATCTAACGTTTAGTTGATTATTGTTGTACAAAAAAAAATTTGTCCTTATGTTATTAAGGTTGAGATACATTTTGTTATGCTAATGATACATTTTGCTCATCTTGTATATGAGTTTATGAACTTCTGTATAATTATGTTTCTTGTTGTGTTGTAATTTTGTCTATATCTACATACGAAACAAACATAATAGTTTTGTTTTCATTGATTCAGCTATGTCCTACAATGCCGTTCGGAGGATTGTGTTTGGATGTTTAAAGCATCATTTCGTCGGGGGAATGAAATTTTTAAAGTTAGATTTTTTCAAGATGTCCATACATGCCTGTTGAAAGACCGAGTTTTTACTCAACTTCAAGCTATAGTTGGGTTTGTTAGTAGTATTGCTACTCTAAAATTTGTCAATTATAAGAGAATACACACCCGAATGATATAATCGAAGATATTAAAAATACTTTTGGTGTAGACATTAACTATCAGAAGGCTTGGAGGGCTAAAGAACGTGTGGTTAATATGTTAAGGGGAAAGCCTGCGGATTATCGACAAATGACTAGATATATATACATGTTAAATTCCGTATATCCAGATTCACATATTAGAATGCATAAATCGGAGGATAATAAATTCATGTATTTGTTCGTTGCATTGCAACCTTTGAAGAGTGGATTTGAGCATTGCAAGCCTATTGTGGTTGATGGTGCGCAATTGAGTGGAGCATATAAAGGTACATTTGTTTTCGCAAGCACTCTTGATGGAGTAGGTAATTTATATTTATTTGTATGTACAGTTATTTTGTAATGTCATTCATATCATAATTTGTATTATTTGTTATTTTTTTATTTGAGAAATAGTTTACTTATATCAGCTTCATTAGTTTTTTTATTATCAAAATTGTAGGACGCATTATGCCGCTTGCGTATGGTGTTGTTGACAGTGAAAATGATAAATTGTGGATTTGATTTTTTGAGAATTTTAGAATTATTTTTGGAGAGCGCGACAGTATATGTGTTGTGTCCGACCGTCATGAAAGCATAATAAAGGTTGTCAGCATTGTATATCTGAATGTGCCACACCGTGCATGTATTTGGCACTTGTGAAATAATATTTGCACAAATTTCAGGAAGAGTAAAGATAGACTTAGCGATATTTATTATGCTATGGCCAAGGCATATCGTAAAGATGATTTTGACTTTTTTTGGAATCAAGTTGGGAAGATTGATCAGAGGGAAAAGTCTTATCTTGAGGATGTTAGATTTGAAAAGTGGGCACGCTTGTATGCACCTGTTAACCGAGGTAGAATAATAACTTCAAATATAGCGGAGTGTATAAATGGTAAACTGAAGCTAGCACGTGAGTTGCCGATAATCGAATTTCTGGAACAGACTAGAAAATTATTTGAAAAGTGGAATTGCAAGTATTGAGAAGGAGCATCTTATGCAAACACGTCACTGCATAGTAGATTCGAAGGATTTATTCATCTAAATACTTCAAAATCTTTAAGGCGTAAGGTTAGTTTAGATGTTTTCTTTTGTTTTAC
Organism: Capsicum annuum; assembly: GCF_002878395.1. Classification (NCBI taxonomy): domain Eukaryota; kingdom Viridiplantae; phylum Streptophyta; class Magnoliopsida; order Solanales; family Solanaceae; genus Capsicum; species Capsicum annuum. The sequence continues at coordinate 55,798,377 of NC_061115.1, forward strand.
ATATTATATAATGTTTGATTCATATTACAGGATACTATTTGTTTTAAAATTTTATTTTAAAAAATGTTACAGTAAACTCATCAATTATTTTTTTGAAGTGATACAAAAATACTATAAAGAAGATCTATATGTATTGATGTGTTAACATATTATGATTAATCTTGTAGGTTAGTGCGCCATCAATATATGTGTATTCTGTTTACGATGACGGCAGGAAGTACATAGTATGTCTTGATAGGAGGACTTTCAGTTGTGGTAGATTCCAATTGGACGAGATAACATGTGAACAAGCGATTGCGGTTCTAAATAAGCAAGCATGTAGTTGAGATGGAGCTTTATTGCTCAGAGTTTTACTATCTTGAAACATTAAGGAAGACATATGAAGAATCAATATTTTCAATGTCCAATAAGAAGGACTGGATTGTGCCACAAGAAGTTATGGACGAAGTTGTGTTACCACCAAATTATAAAAGTCCACCTGGAAGGCCAAAGAAAAACAGGCATAAGAAATCAGTAATTGTTGCGGGAGATGTGGTTATGAAGGTCACAACAGACGTACTTGTAACTTCTTTCCAAAGGAAGAGTGACAATGTAGTTAACTGATGAATAATGTTGAATAATTTCTCAGCTTGTTGCTGGATTTTTTATCTCTTTGATTCGACATTTTAATTGATGATATTGTTGCTTTTTAAATTTTTTCAAAAAAATAGTTACCGAAATAAATAGTTGTTTTCGTTCCTTTGTTAATTATTTATATATATTTTCAAGATGTATTTTGTCGTGACACATCATATAGAAATTAAGATATATTGAACTGATAATGTTATTAAATTGTATATTAGTAGTTCTGTCATAGTAAATGATTGAAAAGAGATACATTTTTATAGGATGTATCTCCCATAAATTTATAGATACAAGTTTACAAAATTTGTATCAATTGTAAAATATAATTTTTCAATATTATTATGATTTATTACTATAAGTTCTGCTATAATTTGTTATGTAGGTTAGAGACAAACATGTATTCGGATTAACAAAAAACGGTTATAGATACATAATAATGTAATATTTTGTTGGTTACTATTATTATATAGTAAAATATGTTTTCTTATACTAGATACATACAATTTAATAAGATGTATCTCATATAATTTTATAGATACAAGTTTAAATAATTTTTATCACTTGTAAAATCTAATATGTCAATAGTTTTAAGAGATAGTACTATTAAGTTCTGCTATAATTTGTTATGCACGTTAGAGACAACATGTCTTAGTAGGAACAAAAAACAGTTATAGATCCTAAATAATGCAATGTTGTGAACGTTACTACCATTATATTTTAATGTATGTTTCATTATTTTAGATACATAAAATTGTAAAATATTGTAAAATATGTATCTAATACAATGTCTTAATAAAGTGTAAGAAAAACGTATATCAAAATATAAATATATCTTTAAATACTTTAGCATTGCGTTATAATGGGTGACAAAGTAGAAATATTTAATCATTAAAGAAATATAATGTATGTTTACCTAAACATTACTAACATCATCAAAATTTCTAACATCATCAACGTTTTTAATAGCCAACTAGCCAACAAATAAACAACTAATAAATATGCAAAATACGGTCTGTTTCTTTTGGTGCGAACTTGGTCCTTGCCTTGGTGGATCGTCATTCTCATTAAAGTAGCTATTCTCTGCTTTTTTAGATCCGTACTTGCCCAAAAGACTAGCATATCTCAGACAATGGTATTGAGCATCAATACCCGAAGATGAAATGCCTAATCCCTCACTCAGATACTCAGCATAGACATCTAAAAATATACCACAATCCCTGCATAGCAATTACTAATTTAATTAAAAACACCAATATACACGTATACGCTAATGAAAATAATTAAAAAAGTAATGTAATACGTACAAACTTTCACTATCTTGTTGTGCTATCTCAGATACATCTTCCACTTGGAATGGATCATGTTCAGTCTTTCCCTTGTAGGATTCCAGTGCAGTTCAGTCAGTGGGTATCTTTTTCTCAAAAAATTCACTGTACTGAAGGTAAGTCGAAATCATTACAACCAACTTTTCAATCTCACTTGTTTGTGTTCTTTTTCGTGAAGAGGCCATTGAATCATACGCACGAATGCATCGATCCTTTAAAGAAATGACTGTCAATATCCAGTGAAAGGCACCGTCACAGTTAATGGGGACAAAGACTTATTAACCGGATGTCAAGGCTGACCTGTGCATGTAGTCAATCCCTTGATGGTGTTAATCAATGGCATCTCCATATCAGCAACCTCATCGGTCCTTGCAGATGTATCTTGAGTTGCAAGTGCCTTACCAACATCAGCATTATAGTAATTCACATATGCCTTATCGATATACACTTTGAAAAAGCAATCTGTGGTAGTGTATCTGTTGGTTGAAAAATTCTTATTCTTGTACTTATTTCTCAAGTAGTACATAATGACATCCAAATGTTGTTCAAATTGTAATCAAATGGAATATATGTTATAACATGCAATTGTAATAATTATTACTGAGATACAAATTAAAATATTTATGTATCTAATGTTATTAAAGGAAAAATAAAGGTAATTGAAAGAGAAACAAATGAACAAGATACATATTCATATAGAATGATACATGTTTTATTATTATGTATCTAATACAAATTACATTTGGCTAAAACATCCCAAAGATCTTTACTCGCAGTAAATCATCAAATTTGACAGAAACAAGTTCCTTTTACATGATATTTAGCTTAAACAATTCTTCTAACTTGTGTAGTCAATGTAACAACCTCATGTTATAGACTTCAATATATCATCATAGATATCATACAATCCATAATGCATTTACCAATGAAAATCTACTTCAACAATATTTAAAGGAAAAATGAAGGTAATTGAAAGATCAACAGTTGAATAAGAAACATATTAATATATGATGATACATCTTTTGTTATCATGTATCTAGTAAAACATAAGAACAGAATAAAAAACTCTACATCTATACTGCAGCAAATAATCAAAATTGACAAAAACAAGTTGCTTTGCATGCTTTTTAGATTAAAGAATTCATCTAACTTATACAGTCAATCTAAAAACCTCATGTTATAGACTTTAATACATCATATATATATCATACAATTCGAAATGCAAATATTAATGAAAATGTAGTTTCATGATGTCACAATTTGAGATTTTGAATATCCATTATGAAAATACCTCATCATTTCAGTACTTGTTTTGTTGATACATTAGGTAGAACCAGTTCTTAAATTTTGTAAAAGCAACTACGAAATCTAGTTGACGAAATTCAAGATTTGAACATTTAACCTTGTAGTGATCGTCTTTATCTTTCCCGTAACATAATAGTACAATGGATTTTAAAAAAAAGTAGTGAATGGTATATTACTTTTGAATTTAGAATAAGAAAATTGTGAAATTACTTTTTCATGTGTTGCTTGTAAAGGCCTTCATTAATCCATTCTTCAAAAACATCCATCTCTTCATTTGGTGAATCCTCAATAATGTCATAACCTTTAAATGGGTATTTTTTTGCTCTGTAGAATTCAACTTTCCTTTCCTTTAGAACTTGATCTAACATGAGTCAAAAAAGGAGAATGGTAAATCTTTTATGGCTTTCTTGAGCGTTGTGCAGGTGTCTTTTTAAATTCTGACATAACTTTTTTTGGCGTAGGGAAGGCATCTACAATTGTAGTGTAATGCCCCTAAATCTGGTCCCGAGACGTTACACGGTGCTCAAGACTATGGGTAGTCTCAAGCTAACCTTGTAAGCCTACTACTAAATCTATAACTCATATTAAGATAATTTAATTAGATAGAAATGCTAAAATACTAAATCATATCAAAACTGTCTGAGATCAACTGAATATACTGTCTCGATAACTAGTACTGAAAGTCTGAATATAATAGCTAGTAGTCCGACAAGCCTCTACTACTAAATAACTAGAGAACCATTGGGACAAACCCCCAATTGACTCAGAATAAACTAAAAGTAACTATCAAATACTATAAAAGTTGGAAAATCTGGATATATGGACCCCCGAATCATGAGGACTCACCAATTATCGGGATGTAGATAGAGATACCCAAAATAACTTACTCTACTGATACTGAGCACCTAAACCTACATTATGAGACAATGTAGCAAATAGACGTATATGTGGATCAATACTTTGAGGATGTACTGAGCATGTGGGAGTGAATGCATATGTAAAAGAAATGTTTCAATGTTATCAAGATTCGCAAAATATGCATGTTGCATGTAATGATTCACATGGCTTGAATAACTGAAATTTGAAAATCATAGATCATGAGTAATAAAATATACTACGTATATCTGGTGAGCCACCACATTTAAGGTCCAAAAGCTGAACTGTTATCTGTCATTCTTTTCTGTTAAACTGTTGGAAAATTTAGTCAAAAGTTGTTTATTTACTTTTACTAGTAGGAAAATACTTTAAAAACTATTCTAAAAGTTTTTACTATTGGGGAGGTTCTTCTAACCGACATAAATCATGCGAGCTACTATAGAGTCCAACGTCTCATTCCCCTAAGGGGAAATCCTCACGTTGGGAGAGGTGTCATACTCTTGCTAGGGAGTATAACCTGAGTTAAGTGATCACATCGATAACTATCATCCATATAAAAATGGGAATACTGAATCTATACCTGCATTGGCCCGCAGTTCTAAAAAAGTAGGATGCGCTAAACCCACACTTTCCTCTCGATGCTAAATACTACTCCCTTTAGCTGTATGCTCATTCTGTAGGAAATCCACTTTTAAAAGTCATAATATTTCATACTGAAAGCTAACTGTGCAACTGTTCATTCAAAACTAAATTTAAGCTGTAAAGTGGATTTCATATCTTAGTTAAAGATCAAAAGATCAAATCTTTATTCAAAGCTGTCTATAAACATATCATAAGATACATAAAAGCATAATCATTCTTAAAATAACAATATTCAACTAGGGCTTAGTAACATATGCATCAATTTCATGTTAAATCATCATAAAGTTCATGCTTGATAATGAAAATATTCATAATTCAACTCAAAATCTGGAAAATATAGTCACACGCATGAATTTACGAAAGTAAACATGTAATTCAACACCCAATTTACTTGAAATCTCAAAATTTTCAATAAACAACAAATGGGTATGAACCCTAAATTGAAATTCATGTAAAATCATGGGAATACATAATTAAAAACTAATTTTTGAACACAAGGATGAAAGATTTATTCTTGTTCAAAACCCCACAAACCTTAATTGATGAACTAGATGAGAAGCTTGAACTTGAATCCCTATTGTTCTTTGGAAGATGATGTCTTGAATGCCTTGGATTAAAAATCTTGAACCTTGGGTTAATTTGGAAAAAGAATGGTGGAATCTATGGCTTTCTTGGGGGCTAAGTTTTGAGGTTATAGGGTTTTCTTGAGAGAGAATTGATGAAAAACATTCATAATATGCTTAGAATACGCTTGATTATATGTTATTCACGACATGGGGCTTGGGAATTGACTAAATTGCCCTTTTAAAATTTAACTCGGACATTGTAAATCCCGATTTAGCCACCCACCGCGATACACCACTATCACAGTGGCTTACTGGAAAAGAAACAATTAGAAAATTGGGCTCCAGCGCGATGAGGGCTAATCACGGTGCCCTACTAGATACGGGACGAACACGATTTTACTCATCACTGCGACGCGGTGAAATCACGTCGTCTCACTGAAAAAAGATGAATGGGAACTGGAGTCTCTCCTCAACGCAGGATAATCGCGTTGCTTCACTGAAATCAGACAATTGGGATTTCGTCCTTCACCATACGCGGTGCTTATCAAAATGACATACTATTTTACTAAAAATACCATAACTTCTTAATTGAATATCGGATTAAGGAGAAATTAGTATCGTTGAAAATCTGGTTCAATAATCTACAACTTGGTGGGTCTATAGCTAGAAAGTTCTGCATCTATAAAGAGTTATTCATTTTTTAAGCAAACCCTTGACATTCTAGGAGCTAAATTGGGCTAGGAAAATTATAGGGTATTACATTATCTCCCCCTTGGGAACATTCGTTCTCGAATGAGACTAATTAAGTTGAAGATACTGAAGGGTTAAGGCTATAAGATAATTAGGCACAACTGAAGCATAACTAAATTGATTTTTCAAATGCAAGAACTATCGGATGAATGGCTATAAAAGCTGAAACTTAGAATGAAAAGAGATGATCTGAGAAAACTTGATCCCTTATACTGAATCTGAATCTGCGGTGAAAAGATGAGAGTACTTGGTCCGCATGTCCGCATGTCCGCTTCTGGTTCCCAAGTGGCTCCCTCAACGGATTGATTCCACCAAAGGACTTTGACCAAGAGAACTTCTTGTTCCTTAGTCTACGAATCTGGAGATCAAGGATCTCAACTGGAATCTCTTCATACGAGAAACTATCATGAATATCTGTGCACTCTAAGGGTACTACAACCACTGGATCACCAATACATTTCTTTAGTAAGGACACATAGAATACAGAATGAACGAATGATAAGTCTGTAGGCAGCTCAAGCTTATAAGCCACCTTCCCGACACGGCTCAATATTCTGAAAGGGCCAACATAGCGGGGACTAAGCTTCCCCTTTTTTCCAAATCTCTTTAATCCCTTCATGGGTGACACTTTCAAATAAAATAAGTCATCAACTTCAAACTCAAGATCTCTTCTCCTCATATCCACATATGATTTCTGACGACTCTGAGTTGTTTTCAACCTTTCTCGAATCAACTGAACTTTCTCTATAGCTTATAACACTACATATGGCCCTAACAATGCAGCTTCACCCACTTTGAACCAACCGATAGGTGACCTACATCTTCTCCATAAAGAGCCTCAAACGGGGCCATCCGAATACTAACATGATAACTATTGTTGTAGGCAAATTCAATCAGCGATAAATGCTCATCCTAACTACCCTTAAAATCAAGCACACATGCCCTAAACAATATCCTCTAGAGTCTGAATGGTCCTCTCTGCCTGAACATCTATTTGAGGATGAAAATCTAAACTAAGATGAACTTGGGTACCAAGGCCCTTCTGAAAGGCCTTCCAAAAATGAGAGGTAAAGGAACTATCTAAGATGGGCTGAGATGATAGACAAAGGAACTCCATGCAACCTAACCAAATCTCTAATATACAGCTTATCATATTCTTCAGCTGAGTAGGACGTATGAACTGGTAGAAAATGGGCTGAAACTAGGGAAAATTTTACACTGCTCTGAACCCAAACACTACCCTCAGCTGAATCAACTAAACCAACACCCAGTCTAGCCAATTGATGAACTTCTCATACTAACTCCTTCTTATCACACTCCACATGAGCAACAATACCTATGGACAGTCTATTAAGGGTGTCTACCATAACATTGGCCTTGCCCGAATGATATAAAACACTTATGTCATAATCCTTCAACAATTATAACCACCTTCTCTGACGAGATTCAACTTTCTCTGCGTAAATACATACTACAAACTTTTATGGTCTGTGAACACATCAACGTGTACCCTATAAAAATAGTGTCTCTATATTTTCAAGGAAAACACAACGATAGCTAATTCAAGATTATGAGTAGGATAATTCTTTTTGTGAGGCTTAAGCTGTCTAGAGGAATAGGCTATAACCTTACCTCTTTGCATCAAAGCACATTCCAAACCAACTCTAGAGGCATCACAATACACAATGAACCTATCTGTACCATCACGTAATGCTAAGACTGGGGTTAAAGTGAGTCGAGTGTTCAACTCCTGAAAACTCTTCTCACAAGAATCTGACCACTAAAACTTAACTTTCTTCTGAGTCAATAGGGTCATAGGAGACACAATGGATGAAAACCCCTCAACAAACTATCTATAATAGCTAGCTAAACTCGGGAAACTTCTAATGTTAGATGGAGAAATAGGTCTAGGCCAGCTTGTTACCGCTTCTATTTTTTGGGTATCAACTCTAATGTCATCACTAGAAATAATATGATCAAGAAAAGCTACGGACCTTAGACAAAATTCACACTTGTTGAATTTGGCAAACAGCTGGTGATCTCTAGGAGTTTGCAACATAATTTTAAGATGGTCTGCATGATCATCCTCACTACGGGAATATACAAGGATATCATTAATAAAGACTATGACAAACATGTCTAGGTACTATTTGAACACACGGTTCATTAAGTCCATGAACGCTGCTGGAGCATTTATAGTCTGAAGGACATGACTAGAAATTCAAAATGACCATAACGGGTTTTGAAAGCTATCTTGGGAATATCACATTCCCTTACTCTAAGCTGATGAAAGCCGAATCTAAGGTCTATCTTGGAGAAATAACTTACGCCTTGGAGTTGATCAAATAAATCATCAATTTGGGGGAGGGGATATCTGTTTTTAACTGTGACTTTATTCAGCTGACGATAATTAATGCACATTTGCAAAGAATCATCTTTCTTACGCACGAATAGGACGGAAGTGCCCTATAGAGAAACACTAGGCCTTATGAAACCCTTATCTATGAGGTCTTTTAGTTGCTCTTTCAACTCTGTAAGCTCGGCAGGAGCCATACGATATGGAGGAATAGAGATGGGCTGAGTATCAAGAAGAAGATCAACTCTAAATTCTATTTCCCTATCGGGAGGTACACCTAGCAATTCTTCGGGAAACACATCAAGAAATTCATTAACTATCCGGACTGACTGAACTGTTGGAGTCTCAGACTTAGTGTCCTTGACTCAAACTAGATGATAGATACACTCTTTAGATATCAACTTTCTAGCTTTAAGATATAATAAGAAATGACTCTAGAAGATACTGAATTGGCTTTCCACTCAAAAACTAGCTCATCAGGAAACTAAAATTTCACCACTCGGATGCAATGATCTATGGATGCATAACAAGAATGGAGAAAATCCATACCCAGAATAAGGTTAAAGTCGACCATATCTAATTCTATCAAATCTGCTAACATGACCTTATGAAGGACGGTAATGGGACACTTCCTATAGACTTGTTTGTCAACAACTGACTCACCTACTAGAGTAGAAACCAAGAAGGGCTCAGGAATCTTTTCAGGACCTATTTCAAAATTCACTGTGACTAGTGGGGTCACATAAGAGAAACTCAACCCGGGGTCTAACAACACATAAACATCAAGATGAAAGACAAGAAACATACTAATAACAATATCAAAGGAGCTCTCCCGCTCTAAATACGATGGTAAAACATAGAACCAATTCTGGCGCTGACCACTACCGATATTGGATGATGTATCTTGAGAAGGGGTTGGGCGACCTATATGAGATGATGCACTAGTAGCTTGAGTCTTAGGACGGATATCCTGGCTTTCTTGTTTAGCATACGGGTACTCTTTAATACTAGGCCCAACTAGCCACAACCAAAACAACCTTTCTGACCCAACAAGCACTCACCAGGATGATTCTTACCACATCTAGTACATAAAGGATAATTAGGCCTTCCACCCATACTATTATGAGATCTGGACATAGAACTTTTACTCCACTATTCTTGCTTAGTTCTGGGTGCAGGGGAACTAGCTGAAGATGGTGCTGACAAATGTGGATGACTCTGAAATTGCAACTGATTTCCCCTTGCAAACCTTGACTGACCATACTTAAACTGCTTAGTTTTAGCCTTTTTATTTCCTCTATCTCTTCTCTTTAACTTTTCTACCTCAATCTGTTGGGAATGAGTCATCAATCTATCAAGATTCATATCTCCAATAAGTATGGCAGTCCTACACTCCTTGACTACCAATCCAGACAATCCAGTAACAAACTTATTCATACTAGACCTAGTATCAGCTATCAACTCAGGAGCATACATAGATAACTGGTTGAACTTAAGACAGTACTCCTTCACTGTCATTGAGCCCTAGGTTCATGAACTGCTCAATCTTGGTTTTCCGAAACTCACGTGGAACAAATCTATTTAGAAAAGCATCCAGAAACACCTGCCAACTCATGGGAGCTGCATTTTCACCCCTACCTTTCTTTTACATAACAACCCAATCATAAGAAACATCCTTCAATCTATAAGAAGCTAATTCGATACTCTCCTCTTTAGTAACATGCATAACTTAGATAATCTTTTTTACCTCATTAAGATATAACCGTGCGCCAAATTTGAGCGGATTCATACTCATAAAGTCACTAAGTATGGCTAAAGCTAAATCACCCTTTTACTAACGTAGAACTGCATCCTGATTATTGTCTTGAACATTTATAGTCACAGCTTAGGCTAATGCCTGAAAGGCAGCATGAAATTTGGCATGAGACACATTCTCATTCAGAGGATCAACAGGTTAGGGTGGAAGGTTATCATTTCTACAGGCTTTATCTATGTGAGGAGGCAAATTCTACCATGAAAGAGCATGCATTAATAGCTGATAGAGAGTTGTAAGCACGATTAACTATGAAAGAAAAAAGATGATTTCCTAAAACATCCTGTAGCCTTTTGCTCATAAATCTGGCATGCCTCACACCCATGATCAAGACTCTATGTAATGCGGCTTGTCTGACTCCCTAGGAATCTCTAAACCTTAGGCTCTAATACCAAGTCTATAACGCCCCAAAACCTAATCCCGAGATGTTACACGATGCTCAAACCTACGGGTAGTCTCAAGCTAACCCTATAAGCCTTCTACTAAATCTATAACCTATATTAAGATAATTTAATCAGATAGAAATGCTAAAATACTGAATCATATCAAAACTGTCTGAGATCAACTGAATATACTGTCTCGATAACTAGTACTGAAAGTCTAAATATAATAATAGCTAGTAGTCCGGCAAGCCTCTACTACTAAGAAACTAGACAGCCAATGGAACAAACCCCTAACTAACTCAGAATAAACTGAAAATAACTATCAAATACTATGAAAGATGGAAAATCTGGATAAATAGGCCCTCGAACCATGAGAACTCACCAACTATCGGGATGTAGATAGAGATGCCCGAAATGACTCACGCTGCTGAGACCAAGCACTTGAATTAATATTATGAGACAATGTAGCAAATAGACGTGTATGTAGATCAATACTTTGAGGATGTACTAAACATGCGGGGGTGAATGCATAAGTAAAATAAATGTTTCAATGTTATCAAGATTCATAAAATATGCATGCTGTATATAATGACTCACATGGCTTGGATAACTGAAAGTTGAAAATCATAGATCATGAATAATAAAACATATGTAAATCTGGTGAGCCACCATATTTAAGGTCTAAAAGCTGAACTATTATCTATCATTCTTTTTTGTTAAACTATAGGAAAATTTAGTCAAAAACTGTTTATTTACTTTTACTAGTAGGAAAATACTTTAAAAACTATTCTAAAAGTTTTTACTATTGGGGAGGTTTTTCTAACCGACATAAATCATGCGAGCTATTATGGAGGCCAGCGTCTCATTCCCCTAAGGGAAAAACCTCACATTGGGAGAGGTGTCATACTCTTGCTAGGGAGTATAACCTGAGTTAAGTGATCACATCGATAACTATCATCCATATAAAAATGGGAATACTGAATCTATACCTGCATTGGCCCGTAGTTCTAAAAAAGTAGGATACGCTAAACCCACACTTTCTGCTCGGTGCTAAATACTACTCCCTTTAACTGCATGCTCATTCTGTAGGAAATGCACTTTTAAAAGTCATAATATTTTATACTGAAAACTAACTGTGCAATTGTTCATTCAAAACTGAATTTAAGCTGTAAAGTGAATTTCATATCTTAGTTAAAGATCAAAAGATCAAGTCTTTATTCAAAGCTGTCTATAGACATATCATAAGATACTTAAAAGTATAATCATTCTTGAAATAACAATATTCAACTAGCGCTTGATAACCCATGCATCAATTTCATGTTAAATCATCATAAAGTTCATGCTTGATAATGAAAATATTCATAGTTCAACTCAAAATCTAGAAAATATAGTCACATGCATGAATTTACGAAAGTAAACATGTAATTCAACACCCAATTTATTTGAAATCTCAAAATCTTCAATATACAATAAATTGGTATGAACCCTAAATTAAAATTAATGTAAGATCATGTGAATTCTTAATTAAAAATTAATTTTGGGGCACAAGGATGAAAGATTTATTCTTGTTCAAAACCCCACATACCTTAATTGATGAACTAGATGAAGAAGCTTGAACTTGAATCCCTATTGTGCTTTGGAAGATGATGTCTTGAATGACTTGGATTAAAAATCTTAAAACTTGGGTTAATTTGAAAAAAGAATGGTGGAACCTATGAATTTCTTGGGGGCTAAGTTTTGAGGTTATAGGGTTTTCTTGAGAGAGAATTGATGAAAAACATGCATAATATGCTTAGAATATGCTTGATTCTATGTTATTCACGACTTGGGGCTTGGGTATTGACTAAATTACCCTTTTAAAATTTAATTCAAAAATAGTATATTTCAATTTGGCCACCCACCACAATTTGCCACTATCGCGGTGGCTTACTAAAAAAGGGACAATTGGGTAATTGGGCTCCACCGCGATTTTACTCATCATCGCGACGCGGTGAAATCACATCATCTCACTAAAAAAAGATGAATGGGAATTGGAGTCTCTCTACAATGCAGCGTAATCACGTTGCTTCACTAGAATCGGATAATTGGTATTTCGTCCTTCACCGCGACGCAGTGCTTATTAAAATGTCATACTATTTTATTAAAAACACCATAACTTCTTTACCAAATATTGGATTAAGGTAAAATTAGTATCGTTGGAAAGCTGGTTCAATAATCGACAAATTGGTGGGTCTATAGCTGAAAATTTTTGCATCTATAAAGAGTTATTCATTTTTGAAGCTAAACATTGACATTCTAGGAGCTAAATTGGGCTAGTAAAAGTATGGGGTATTACATGCGGTGTCACTAATCATATACTCATCTATAGTTGTTGGTGGAGGCTTGTAAATTATCAATGTCATATCATGTCCTTGAACTATATTAATACTACTAATCGATTGCATTTTTTCAACAACAATGTCACTCAGTTTCTCAATTCCATCATCTTGAATATGATTTGAAACTGTAACAAATATTTTATTTTAAATCATGAAATAGTAATTACATAACTGTCTGTATTTTTTTTTACTGAATTTGATTCTTACTACTAAATTAATTAAATTATACTAGATACCTAAATGTTAAGTTAAATACGAATAGTAAAAATATTTATAGTTCATTGAATAACACAAGACAGGCACAAACCTATTAAATATATGTCTTAGTTTACATTTTATCATTTCAAGCATGCAAAAGAAGCCATGTTAATTACAAAACACATAATGTAATTTTGTTTTTGCGTCTCGACTCTGCCTTTGTTCTTTAATTTCTGATCTTCTTCCTACAGGAACATCTTTTCCACTCTTTAACAGAGGTGCAATTACTATATCAGATACGTGTATCGACTCCCTCATCAGAAATTATAGAGGTGTCGTACTAAAGTCATCAAAACTGTCATGATCTATGAAACTTGGGGTATATTGACTCTGTAACTCCTCTGATCTGGATTTTCAGTTGATGATGACATCGAAGATGTACCAGGGTGATCAGATGCAAAACTAGCAGGCAAAAAATCAAGTTTTTCCAACTCGTTCACAGTAGGAACAATGTTGGAATATGAAGACTATGTACAAAAAATTTATCCATTAAAAATGATTACGATTAAAACTAAAAATAATATAACGCAATGTATGAAAAAAATTCAATCAGTATCGTACTTTACTAAACATTCTGGTCATAAATTGATTATACTGAGATCAAACTACAATAACCCTCCAATTCAATATACGAGGTATGTTATTACCTTCCTTCACAGCAACTTTGATATCAATATTTGAACAGAGTTAAAACATCCATACATTAAGAACCTGAGGGATGCCACCCAACCTATAAAGCGACTTCTCCACAAAAAATTCTTACCCAAGCAAGAACATCAACCTGGTGAAAGAAACTTTACCCCAAGGAAAGAATTCATATTTTCCATCTTCAATTATTTGAAATCAGAAAATAGAACAGGAGAAGCATTCAGCTGTGAGTAGATGAATGTGTAGATGAAGTATAGGATTACGATCTGCAGGGCATCCTCTATGGTTTCAAAATTTCCCTTTAGAAAGTGTTCCACCAATGCCTCCTTATCAACCTCATTTGTTGATTGGGAAAAATACCTTCTCATAAGCTGGCTCGGAGAAGAATCATCATATTTGAAATCTTCAACATTACCAAAACAGTTCAAGCCAGTTATCAAAGAAAATTCATAGATGAAAAATCTAAGAATATTGCCTTTGACAAACACAAACATCTCTTCTTGATTTGGTTGCTCGATCTCGAGTATAAGAACACATTTTGTTATTTGTCCAACATAATTTGACAAAGGGATGTTGAGATAACATTCAAAAATAGTGTTTTTAAATAATCCTAAAACCTCTTGGCCGACGACTTTTTAAATATCATCCTTAACTTTTAAATTATATGAACTTCCAAATCTAAGAGAATGAGGTGGAATTTCATTGATAATGTAACTCAATCCCTAAAAACAAAAAAATAATAATAAAATAACATGAGATGCAGCAAATCTACAATAAGACAGTACAATATATATAAAAACTATAAGAACATAATACAATAGATACAAGATAATACAAAATGTATCTTGAAGATTAAAAACATGTATCTTTCAGTTGCTTATTTCAATAAAACTAATAAAATATTAGATACATTAAAATGCATACTCGTCTAACCATAAATACAAGATAGTAAAAGATGTATCTAGAAGAAATAATAAGTATCTTTTGTAGTACATCTTTCAATAAAACTAAAACAACACTAGATACATATCAATGCATTAACAGTAACTCATAAATACAAGTTAACACAATTGTATAGACTAATAAACTTGTATCTTTTATTATGTTAATTTCAATAACACATAAAAAACACAAGATACATATAAAATCGTAAAAAATAAACCAGATAGACAATAAAGTTTAAAACATATCGTGCAAGTGAAAAATGTATCTCGGCCTAATATTCAACAGATCTAAATATACAAATACCTTAGGAAGATCGTCTCTTGAAATAACATCAACAACTATTCTTCTCTTGGCAGGAGTTTTACTTGCAGAACTATTGGATCCTCTTTTCTTAGAACCATGAATTTCTTTTTCTTATCCTTCTTAGCATGCTTTTGCTGTAATTTCTTCATAGTGTGTGGATCGTTTCTATGCTTGAATCTATTTTCATCAAAATCAACAGATTCATAGTCAAAACTATCAGGAACGAAGTTTACAACATCTTTATATTCTTTGATAGTTTCTAATTGAAAAAATTCAAGACTAAAAGATGGTTCCGAATCTCTATTCATAATGTTAATTCAAAACAATGTAGCCCAAAAAAATGATAATCAAAGAAATTTCACAAAAAAAAAAATTGTAAAATCACTTTGTAAACCCAAGCACAAAATTATTTTTTTGAAAAAAAGCGTAGAATAAGAATAGAAAAAATTAAAGTTGATTTTAGGGGGAAAATTTACCTTAATTCAAAGTTTTAAATTAGAGAGAGAAATTGATTAGGAACTGTTGCTGGAATTAAGGCGTAGAAAGAGGAAAAAATGGATTAATTTTTGGTAAAGTAACGACTTTAGAAAAGGAGGCGTAAACTTGTATCTCAACTTTACCAAAAGTTGTAAATGTTGGGATTTAAGTAATATTTTAGAAGTGAGGAGATTTTTAGTAGTTTAGAAACTTAAGTTGTTCACTTAGGTAATTTTTCCATATATATACTAGTCGCAGCCCGGGCCCAAAATTAATATTAAATTTTATGTTTGTAATTTTTTTTGATCTTATTGCTATTCTTGTTTTTTATTTTATAAATTATACTAGTTGTAAAGATAGTTCGATAATATCTCAATATTTTAATATATTAGTTAAATAATATTTTATATTATAAATTAAAAAATATTTTTTTCTTAGAGTTTATTTTAAATTTTGTTTTTAGTTTCAAATACGTTCATGCACCAACCTTATTTTCCTTTTTATTTGAATGGTAGTTTTGAAGATTAAAGTTTTTAATGACCTGAATTGAGTTTTATCTTATGTAGAATTAACTTCATCATTTTTTCTAAATTCAACTTATTGGCTAACCTATTTTTTATTAAGTTTTTATGTATTAAACTTATATTAACTAACCCATTTATTACAAAAAAATAAATAAATTCTGACATTCAATGTATATAATAAATTTTTAATACTGCAAAATGTTGTATGATAACATCAACAAAGTTAACTTATAAATAAAAGTAGACTTTAATTAAAATAATTAAAAGATTTGATTCAACAAAATACTTTTGTGGATGTTCCTTCATACAAAACCATATGAAAGAAATTGAAAAGTTTTTAATTTTTTTTAACTTTAATAGTTTCTTTTTTCAAAAAATACATGTTAAGAAATTTATATTGATATTTTGTAAAATGTATAAAGCTTTAATATTTCATGTTAAATTAATTAATTTATCCTAAATTATATAAACTATTGATTATCCCATTTTTTGTTAAACAAAATTCATTATAAAAAATGTGGAAAAGAATTACTCTCATTTTTCATTAGTTAGTATTATAAATATTTGGAGAGTTGAATTAAACTTTTTTAAAATTAACTTTTCAAACATTTTTTGCTATATATAAAATATAATTTTTGATTTAATAACTAAGCATGTACTAAGTTAGAAAGAGGGTGTTAAGATACTTTGCTTATTTGTTCATGATAAATTTATTAGAAAAAATGATAATTTGAAATAAGATTAGTAAACATTTTAAAAAAATAGAAAGACAATAACTTTTTAGATCAATTTTGAATTTGATATTGTATAAATATTTTTTTATGGTTCACTATCATTTTTTCATGACTCATCACTTTTATAGCATTTAACAAACCCATATAATTGTCCAAAATTATCAAAATGAATAAAATTTTTTAGAGAAATTAAAACTTATATTAGAGATAAAATTGACAAAAAGGCTTCATGTGTGGACTACCAAAATCTCGTATTCTCTTATATATATACACACTAGATTAGTGTAGGTGTTTTGCACGTGTGTTCCATGTCAAACACAAAACAGGCATAAAAGGAACATCATAACTAAAAAATAGCAATTGGCGTTAAATTAAATAAATGATTCACACAACATTTCAATCCGAAGTAAATTAAGTATTTACTGACCCTTTAAAGACAAAGAATTTAGTTTATTTAGTTAATTATATTGTATTGTTCCGGGTTAGTATGGAGACTGCTAAGATTTATTTCTAGAATTAGTTAAAATCGTATAGCGATTTTACTAATATGTCTCTAACATAGTTGTGATTAAATTACTACTCTATTATTAGGAATCAATTAAATAAATATTTTAAAAAATAAAAAAAATAAGATGTAGTTCCTTTAAGTTATATCAAACTTAAATTTTTATAGCTAATTAATATCATGGAAGTGTTTCTATATTACAAATTTATCTCGTGTTAGATCTATTTTTAAATAATACCACTTGGTTCAGAAATAGATTTCTTCTAAATCCAAAGAAAAGAAATCAATCTTTAATCATAAACAAAACAATTCAAAATATTGAGCAAAAGAATTATTTATAGCTAAAGTAAGGAACTTAACAAAAAAAAATTACCAAAGCAATGTATAGTCAACACAATTTGATCAAAAGGTCAATTCAAAAAGAAGATTTCATCTCCACAACGCATCAACAAAATGAAAATACTCTAGAATGGAGTTAAATCTACATACACAATATAAATTTGATTTAATTATTTGAAAGACACATTAGAGTAAGTGTTCATTGGAGGGTGAGATGGTTATTTCTCTTCTTATAATATGTGTAAATAAATTGATCATAGACCTTAATCTAAAAGTTATCTCATGAGGAAAGAATTTCCCAAGATATATTAAGGAGACTATCCATCATTTTTTATATAGAATTAACCAACTAATAGATTCTATATACATCTTGACCTCATATAAATATATAAAGATCTATACAAAAGGCATACAATAGTTTTTCATAGAATAAAAATCCTTTAAACATATTAACAAACAAGAACAAAATATAAAATAAAATAAAGATCCAAACGTACAAACCTCAAGAGCACGAGTATCGATGATTTTATCAGAAGCACTCAACTTTTTTTTTTGTGCTTTAACGGACAAAATCTCATTAAATTGAAACATCTCAAAATATTTCAAATAAGTAATCCCAAGTTCAAATCATTAACTTTAACAAAAAAAAATTTGATAAAACTCAAATCTAAATGGTAAGAACAACATCAACAAATTCGTCCTTAAGCTTTTCCTCTCTCCGTTCTTGAACTATCCTATAACAACTTTCTATATAAACCTAAATAAATAGAGATATTGTCTTCATGTTTGAGTTGGTGGTTTTTAAGTAGATGTAGCATTATTTGAGAATTTTATCCATATATTTAGGAGTTTTATTTCTCATATAATTATTTTAGGATTTAATAATGTATGCCTTATATATTAGAAGAATAAGTAAATAGAAATAGTTTAAAATAAAAAAGGTCCTAAATAAAAAGTAGTTAAAAAATTTCACTCTTTTTTTGTTCCGAAAAAAATTCACGTCAAATAAATGTTATTTTAATTTATAGAATTAATTATATATGGAAATAATAAATATTTCTATTTCAAATAATTGATTTTTAATCTTTTTTTCCTTCTCATTAATCTATGACTAAGCCAATTTATACTTATTCCTATTGATATCCCTTGTTCCGTGTTGTTTATTTTTAATAATTGACGCAAATCTTTTAATCAAAAAGGAAAAACTTGTTATTCTTTTTCCCTTTTTGATAGGAGAAAACAATATTTTTAGAACCTTTTTGGGTGGAGAAAAAATATTTTCCTTCTATGTTTAGAACTCCTTGTTTAAATATATCTTTTTCTTGCCACATATTTTAGAACTCATAAATTATTGATTCTATTAATATCACATACCATATAATTTGATTCTTACTAAATATTTTAGGACTCCTTAATTAATTTTTAAAATATATTTTTCTTTTATCATATATTTTAGGATTCTTTAATTTTAAATATTATAAAAATATAATAATTAGAGAAAATAAGTGAAAGACAATTTTGTTCAAAGTGGAGACTTTTAATGAAGGACAAAAAGTTCAGATCACTTTTCTAGGTCTTCACACTTTTAATAAATTATAGATTATAGATATAGAATAGCCACACGATGAAGCCAGTTGAATTTTTCCCAAATTATCTCCCCTTTCTTCTTTGAACTCCTCCATAACTATTTTTCTTCACTCGTTTATCCTTTGCAACAATGGAGAATTCATTGTCTCCAGTTAATTTTCTCCAATTTTAACATGGTACCAAAGCAAAGTTCTCGATTGATTGTGGTCATATCATCGTACTATAAGCATACCCTAGCTCGATTGTGATCTTTGCACTAACTTCTTTCATCAATTTCTCGTTACTCTATGTGCCTGTCCTCGATTTTGTTTTGTTACTCTACTTTACTGTTTGATTCTTTGATTGAAGTTGTTTTTCCTTTTGTGTTGCTACATGTGATTTGCTGGTTGATTTGTTTATCGTTATTCCTTTTCAATTTCATCTCTTTGGTTCCTGTTAGTGCTTTCATTTTTCATTGCCCAAATGGCTATAGAACAACAAAATCAAACTCAAAAAAAATCTAATGTTATCGGTACTACCAGTCCTTACCCTTTAAAAATACTGGATGTACACTCTTTTTAGTTATGTTCGATGACACTGACTATCGGTCATCGTGCAAAAGTGTTTTTTGAACACTTTCTATGAAAAATACGACAAGTTTTATAAATGGCATATGAAAAAGATTAGTTGAGGATTCATCTACAATAGGATATTGGGAGTGGTGTGATGATATGGTTACCTCTTGGATTTTAGATTCACTATCGAGAGATCTTTCTGATAGCCTTCAATATGTCAACAATACTCAAGATTGGTAAGAGTTGAAGGATAGGTATGACCAGATCAATGGCGCAAAACTGTATCAATTGCACAAGAAAATGAATGATCTCACTCAAGGTTCTCATGATATCACTGGCCAGAATGAAAACACCTATAAGAGGAACTTGACACCATTATTTGAGCTTTTACATGTTGAATTATGGGGTCTCTATTATGTTTCCAAATATGACAGTTACAAATACTTTCTCTCTTTAGTTGATGACTTCAGTAGATCAATCTGGACACAATTACTTAGTTGCAAGAGTGATGCTCTTTACAACATTAAGGCCTTTGTTAATCTCATAAAGAATCAATACTCCACCACAATCAAAGTTATTAGGTATTATGATGGCCTGAAATTTGGCAATATTGAATGTACAACTTTCTTCCAAGAGATTGGCATTATTCACTAAAAGATATGTCCATACACACTCCAAATAAATAGAGTGGTGGATATAAAACACAGATATTTTAGAAACAACAAGAGCCCTTTTTATCAATTAAAACTCCCCCCAAATAGGGGAGAATGTTTTCAAATAGCTACATATCTTATAAATAGACTACCTTAGATAGTTTTAAAAGAAAAATGCCCTTATGAAGTACTTTATCAAGAAAAAACTAACCTATTCTCATCTAAAGGCTTTTGGTTGCCTTTGCTTTCTAACTCTACCTAAAGCGCATAAAGATAAACTTAAGCCAAAATCAACTCTACATATTTTCCTGGGATACCCTTTTGTCACAAAAGGCTACAAGGTTCTAGATTTGGAGACTATATGATTGCATGTCTCTAGAGATGATTTGCTTTATGAACATGTGTTTTCTTTTTTTTTTATTCTTCTTATTCATTTTTTTCTTCTATTTTGAAGCTGTTATCTACCAATTCACATCACTTGAATCCTATTATGAATCACTTTGGCACAAGTCATGTAGATTCAACTCTAAATTCTAGTTCTGTCACTGACACTTTAGCAATTCATCACATTTAACTTTAACTTAAAAATCACCTTTAGTAGAGACTTTACCACCTCATATATCCAATATCATTGATCTACCTACTCCATTTTGTGATAGAGTTATTGATAATAAATGTTGAATATAGAACATCATCTAAAACTCATAATAGACCTTCTTGCAAGACTACAAATACAAGTTTCCCAGTCTACCACCTTTAACATCTACAAATGATCCTTGTTTTCATCTATCTACATCATTCATATCAGCCACATTACTTACCGCTATTCCATCCTTTTACTTTCTTTAGTCTAAATAGTCAGTAACAAATGAAGAACGTTTCACTTGATTGTGAACCATCTTGTTATGAGAGAAAGCATTGTATCCTGCTTAACAAACTGTATTGACATAAGAATTTGAGGCATTGTATGCCAACCATGCATGTGACCTAGTAAAACTACCTGTTTGAAATAAGGCCATAGCTTTAAGTGGTTTACAAAATCAAATACATAGATGATTAGAGTGTTGAGAGATTTAAAGAAAGCGTAGAAATCAAAGAATACACCTAACAATATAGAGTTGATTATGCTGAATTCTCTCTCCAGTAGTAAAAATGACCATTGTGGGAGTCTTACTTGGTTTAGTTGTCAAGAAGGGATGAACCTTGTTTTAATTTGATGTAAATAATGCATTTCTCCATAGAGATTTGCATGAGAAAGTTTACATGAAAGCTCCTTAAGGCCTGTTTGTAGAAACTAAAGGTATGGTATGCACATTGAGAAAGTCTCTTTATGGCTTGAAGCAAGCCAATAGATAGTGGTATGATAAGCTTTCTGAATCACTATATTCAAGAGGTTTTACCTATTCTATGCATGATTACTCCTTGTTCTATAATAAAACTAAGAAATCGATGGCATTTGTTGCTATTTATTTTGATGATGTTATCATAATTGAAAATGATCTTGAAGAAATTCTCCAACTCAAACTATTTCTTCACAACAAGTTCAAGATTAAAGACCTAGGACAACTACATTATTTCCTAGGACTGGAGATGCTGCACAGGGACACTGAAATATTGATCTCATAAAGGAAGTTTTGTATTGATTTTCTTAAAGAATATAATTGCCTGGATTTTGCTACTACTTCTTCTCCTTTTGGTCCCACTATTAATCTGAAAGACACAAATGGAAAACTATTAGTTGATCCAACATTCTATAGAAAGTTGGTAGGAAAACTTAATTATCTCACTAAAACAAGGATAGACATTACTTGTCGTGTGCGATATTTGAGTCAATTTATGCAAACACCAAGAGAACTTCATTACAAAGTTGCTCTTCACATATCCTAGTGTGATAAGTCTCTTGTCTAATAGTCTTGACTATAACATCTCAGCTCATTGTGATTCTAAATGACAATATGACCTAATTTCAGGAGATCTGATAGTTCTTTCATTATTTTTCTTAGACATTGTCCTGGAAATCAAAGAAACAACCTACAATCTCACTACTATCAGCAGAGGTAGAGTACATGATAATAATGAATATGGTTGGAGAACTACCCTGGTTAGAAAGGTAATAGCGCATTAGCATTAGTGGTTTACCAGTGTTGTAAAATTATTTTACTGTGAACATGTACGATACTATAGATATAGTTTGATTAGGACTAAACTTGTTCAACTTATTTAGGAGTTATTTGTATTAGACGTAGTTATATGTTCCTAGATTCTAGGAGTTAGTTTATGCTAATTTTGATTATTTTAGCTGTATATAAACTGCACTGCAGTCACCGCAAATACATATACTTTCTTCTACTCTACTCCTCTGCTTTTATATGGTCTCTGTGCCACAATAACTCTAATAAGTAATTTTTTCCCTCCACATCAATGGCTATCTCTACCCCAATTATTAATATTGATGCCTCCTCTGTCATCAAAACTTAATTCAATTCAACCCAACCTTCCAACTGCCGATTAAACTATTTGGCAGCCATAACTTTACTATTTAAAAGTCCCAGATTGCCATGATACTTCATGGCCATGACCTCTATGGTCATCTTGACAGCACCACATTGTGCCCTTCGAAAACAATCATCACTAACGAAATTGATTCTGCCAACCCCGAATACAAGGATTGGTTTTGTCAAGATAAACTAATCCAAATTGCTTTTATGGCCTCTGTTGATGCCACAATCGCATCCACTGTGGCTTCCGCAGACAACTCTAAAGCTATCTGGGATCAGTTTCACACCTCATTTGCAAACAAATTGCAGACCCACATATTTATCCTCCATCATCATCTTTGTTGGGTCAGTAAAGACAATAAATCTATTTTAGAATATTTGCGTGAGATTCACTCTCTGTCTGATGAGCTCGCCAAAGATGGTTCACCAGTCAATAATGAAGAACTTATGGTGAAAATTTTGAGTGGACTCGATCCAGAGTTTCGTGAGATTTCAGCAGCTATACGGGCACGAGACTCTCCAATCAGCTACGAAGAACTTTTTGAAAAGGTTCTTGATCACGAAGTGCTACTCAAACATGATGACCTCAAAAAGGCGACCAAACAATTCACTACCAAAGTTGCTCAACGTGTCACAAATTCCCAATCAGCACCATACAATAATCGACGCCCACCCAACAACAACAACAACTGGCATCCCCAAAACAGACAGCCCAATCAAAGTGTTGTTCCTCAGGATTACAACAATAGTTCTTAGTGGCGTAACTTTCCACACCAATCTTCATGAATCTATTATCATCTCTATGATAAATTTAGCCATACAGAAAATATTTGTCGGTTTTGATCCCACAACCACTTTAAAGCTAAGGCTAATTTTGCTACCCAAACACCGCCAAATAACCCATGGATTGTACTCGGGTGTATTTCACCACATTACCTCCGATACCAACCCCCTGGTACTACTCATTTATATGCATCAAATAATGCCTTCAAACTCTCTACTATTTTATGTGCTCCTGCTATCAAACGTAAGCTTATTTCCATTTCTCAATTTTGTCAAGATAACCAAACCTCAATGGAATTTTTTTTAAAACTTTTTTATGAAGGATCTGACTACAGGAATACCTCTTCTATGTGACTCGAATAAAGCAGTACTTTATGAATGGCCAGCACTGTCTTGCCCAACCATCAATGTTGTTGTTACCAACCCTTCGTTACATCTGTGGCATTGAAGATTGGGTCACCCTCATTCTCGAGTTTTATTTTGCATTCTCAATAATTTTAGTCATTCTTATTCTTTGAAAGACAAATTCACTTATTGTAATTCTTGTTGCTGCAATAAAGCCCACAGATTTTCATTTTATTTAAACAAATTGTCCAATAAATCTCCATTAAAAACACTTTACAGTGATCTGTGGGGGCCATCTCTAGTGCTCTCAATTGATAAAAAACGTTATTATTGTATTTTTGTTAATTAGTATAGCAAATACATCTGGTTATACACAATGAAAAATAAAAATGAAGTTCAACAAATTTTTCAACACCTACATCCTGTACTTGAAAAACATTTTGATAAAAAAATACTCACCCTATACACTGATGGAGGAAGTACATATCAAATATTAGACCCGTACCTCCACTCCAATGGCATACAACATCTTGTTTCTCCACCGTACACACCTCAACGGGTTGCCATGGATGAAAGATGTTATCGTCACCTCGTTGAGACAGCTAAAACACTACTTCATCAAGTTGCTTTACCATCTGATTTTTGGTCATTTGCTTGCCATCATGCCACATATCTCATCAACCATATACCCACTAGCGCACTTAATAACAAGTCACCATTTGAAGTTCTTTTTAATGGTAAACCAATGCACGAATCTCTTCGTATATTTAGTTGTTTGTGCTACCCATGGCTTCGACCATATGCCCAAAATAGGTTAGAACCATACTCCAATCCTTATGTATATCTTGGATTCTCCATCACTCATCATTCCCATCAGTGTTTTGTCCAAAATTTTCCTCTCTCGGGATGTAAAATTTTTTGAAGATGTTTTTTCATTTGAAAGTGTGTTTTCTCAATTGAACCATAAATTTTCTTCTTTTGAGTGGGAAACAGTTTTTTCTCCAAATAACTCTGACTTTTTCAATCGTGGAGATAATATACTTGATGCTAGTAACACCCAGTTTCCCCCCACTATTCCACTTATTCGAGACATACGCCAAGATGCATGCTCAATTCGTGCTACACAGGAAAACTACCCGAAGGCAGATCACTCCATACCTCAGGAACCAGGTAATATCCCCTCTACTTCCTTAACATCTTCTTCTGATAGGTATAGGCAATTCACCGTTGATAACCTTCAGCGCCATTTTATTTTCCAAAGCCAACCCTCTGATCTCTCAACCTGTCCTATCTCTAAGAATCACCGCCCACCAATCACCCACATCTATCAGCGTTGACCACACTCATAATCCATACAGCCAACTCCACACCTAAGTTTACCTGCCCTATTTGAACTTATTGTTAACATTCCACCCATAGAACAACATAGTGTAGTAATGCGGTCACAAAACAACATCATCAAGCGACAAAAATTTATTGAATACACTGCCCAAATGAACCAGCCTGCACCTTCTATTCCTGTAACCCACAACAAGCACAAAAATTCCCATATTGGAGAGATGCTATGAAGGCTGAATTTGATACATTAATGAAGAACCAGACTTGGGACTTGGTTCCACCAGACCATGCCCAAAATATTGTCCCTTGTAAGTGGTTGTTTTGAATCAAAACTGAATCTGATGGATTCATTGATAGGTACAGAGCACATTTAGTTGCAAAAGGATTCACTCAAAGGCCCAGATTTGATTTTGACAAAACATTCAGTCCGATGATTAAAATAACTACAATTCGAATAGTACTTATAGTTGTTGTACAGATGAACTGGCCGCTACATCAAGTAGATGTCAATAATGTTTTTCTTCAGGAAAAGATTCAAAAAGATGTGTATATGTCTCAACCTCCTGGATATGAAGACCCGAATCATCCTAACTATGTCTGCCATCTCAAAAAGGCAATTTACGGACTTTGGCAAGCTCCTAAGGTCTAGTATGATGCATTGACTAGTTCTTTGATTCGAATGGGGTTCAAGATGTCTGAGTGTGATAATTCTCTTTTTGTTCTGCACAATATAGGGGTCACTATTTATATTTTGATCTATGTGGATGACCTCATAATCACAGGCAATGATGAAACACTCATTCAATATGTTGTTACCTCTCTTTCAAAAAAATTTCTCTTAAGTACCTTGATTTATTACACTATTTCTTGGGTGTTGAAGTACACAGAAATGCCGATGGCTTATTTCTCAGTCAATCCAAGTTTATAAAGAAGATTCCACATGACACTTAGAAGCAAGACTGTAAAGGTATTCAGTCACCTATGAGCATGTCCGAGACCCTACTAGTTGATGATGGAGCACCTAAACTGATGGAAAAGAATACAGAAGTGTGTTCAGTAAGCTTCAGTACCTTTCATTTACCCGACTGGATGTCACATACTCTGTAAACAAGTTTACTCAGTTTAACACCATTCCGTCTGTGCTTCACTGGAAGGCAGTAAGCGTATTATGCGATACTTTAAAGAAATATCCCAGTATGGCATTTTTATTTCCCTACAGAAATCGATTGATCTCCATGCCTATGCTGAATGGGCAGGTGACATCAATGATCGCCGCTCTATCTCGGGCTACATTGTTTATCTGGGAACAATGCCCATCTCCTGGAGTTCTCATAAGCAAACTACTATCTCTAGATCCTCCACTGAGGCTGAATATTGTGTGGTTGCTTCCGCGTTGTTTGAAACGAATTGGGTTACTGACTTGCTCAAAGATCTTCATGTGTCACTCCCTACTACACCTATAATACTTTGTGGTAACCTTGGAGTTACGTACATTGCCGAGAATCCGGTACATCATACCAAAATGAAGCACCTTGAGGTTGATCTTCACTTTGTTCATAACCAGGTTTGCAATGGACTGGTCCAAATGAAGCACATACACTCTACTAATCAACTTTCAGATCCACTTACCAAACCACTGTCCAAGCCAGCTTTCCAGTTAATGCTTCCCAAGTAACGTGTTGTCTCTTCACACCTAACTTGAGGGGGGCATAATAGCGCATTAGCATTAGTGGTTTACCAGTGTTATAAAATTATTTTACTGTAAACATGTACTAAAACTACAGATATAGTTTGATTAGAATTAGACTTGTTCAACTTATTTAGGCGTTAGTTGTATTAGACGTAGTTATCTGTTCCAACATTCTAGGAGTTAGTTTACGCTAATTTTGATTATTTCAGCTGTATATAAATTGCACTGCAGTCTCATCAAATACATATATTTTCTTCTACTCTATTCCTCTGCTTTTATAAAAGGTTGCTTGTAGAGTTTGCTAGTCCACCTGCAAAACCTATACCTGTGTTTAGTGACAGTGAAGCAGCAGTACACATTGTTCACAATTTAGTTTTTCATGAGAAAACAAAATATATGGAAGTAGATTATCACTTTGTTAGATACAAATTACAAGAAAGCCTCATCTGTCTATAATATTTTTCTACTAATGAACAATTGCCAGATATTTTGACAGAGGCACTAACTAGAGTAAAGCATCATATCATCCTTGACTAGTTGACAGTGTCTTTCCCACCTCCAACTTGGAGGGGGGGAGGTATTAATGGTTAACATGGATGTAATTATTTAATGGGTAAGTAGTTAATTATATAAGTGTTAGTTAAAGTGTAACGATGATTAGTTAGTTAGAATCACAGTGGGCTCTAGTCGAGTCAGTTAGTGGAACGTAGGCAGTTCGTTGTTAATCACAATTGTGTGCAACTGTCATCTTCTTCCGCTCATGTGTGTGTATATACTGCTTGACATTCACATAATAAAGTCAAATGGATTTTCCCAAATTATCTCTCCTCTCTCCTTCCAACTCTTTCATAACTATTTTTCTTCACCGTTTATCCTCTACAATGGAGAATTCATTGTCCCCAGCTGTTTTACTTCTAATAGAATCGACAAATAAATCATACAATGCACGAAAAAAATATGTAACTTACATATAAATCTGAACTACCAAAAAAAAAAGTGTTGATTTTATACGTTGAGATCGTTAAGGCCAGTTCCATAGAATGCCCTATAAGCGCACTAAATTAATGTGCTGTTCCTAGTTTTGTTCAACTTTAGTTTTATACTAGTGAGTCTACCCGCGCTTCGCGTGGTTGTAAAATAATTTTTTTTTTTAAAAATCTTTTGTGATTTAAGTCAGTAAAAGATACAATTTTCACATGTAAGCATACGAAATTTATGTTTGTGTAGTTTATGTATAAGTCAACCAATATTTTTATTTTTCTTAAAAGAAAGAAAAAAAATATATATGACAAACTAAAATGCAATTATTTCTTCTTACATTTATGTATGTATATATGTGTCTAATTTTATGATTTTTAAATAATTTTTTATATTTACAATTCCGCCTTTTAAATCTTTCTATCTTTTAATTTTATTCCTTAGCTTTAGTATCTACACAATCGCTCGTTTTCTTTAAAGAAATGTTAAAAAAAATTCTTGCTTCTTTAACTTTCTGATAATATAAAAGATAAGTAACCAAAGATAATATTTTCAAAGCTCAACATTAATTATAAAAGAAGAATTTTGAGAATTGGAGCACAAAAACACACTATATAAATATGAAGAATCATAAAAATAGTATTCCACAATATTTATTCAATTTAATATGAAACTAACTCATCATTTCGGAACAATAACAAATAATTAGGAATAATGAGGAAAAAACCAACAAAATAATATTAATTATTTTAATAATTTTTATTTTTGACCATTAAAAATTTAATTTAACAAACTCTTCTTCGTGTTGGTAGTAAGTGCTTCCGCAGTCTATTTCAATTTTTACTTTATCACTTTTTTTATTATTTTAATTGCTCTATATATTGTGAGTTATATTTAGCTGAAAATTGTTGAGTGCAAAAATGAATACAAATTATTTAACAATTTTAATTTTATACTAAATGTTAAAAAAATGATCATATCTCATTAAGAAGTTAGATTTTGCTTCTATTTCAACATACTAAGTATCAAAAGATCTTCTAAAATTACATTGTGATAATTTCACAACAAATCTAATTGGAAAAAATTATACTTGATAAAAAAAAAAAAAGCCTAAACAAATTAAGAATTAGGAAAAAGCTTATATGAATTTGGAGAGGGTATACATATGTTAGGAGCAATGTATCTAACATTGAGGTATATATTACATGCATACCATACTCCTTGATGTAGCCACAAAATATCAAAATTTAATACTTATAATAAAATTAATTACGAAATTCAAAAGTAAAGTTTTCAACCAAAATGTTTGCTAATAACCTTATGTAAAAAAAAGATCCATTTGTAAAGTGAAGCTCAACATTCTTTTCTTTGACTTCATTGTCTTCCTACACATAATACGTAATTCTATTTCTATTTAATATAAAATAATTAAAAATAAATCAAATTGCGTATACCTTAATTGATTTCACGGGATATTTGTCACCTTAACATCAGGGCATGTTTTATTTGCAAAGTGAAGCTCAACATTCTTTCCTTTGGCTTCACTGCCTTCCTACACATAATACGTAATCCTATTTCTGTTTAATATAAAATAATTGAAAATAATTAAAACATGACCTGATGTTAAGTTGACAAGTATCCTGTGAAATTGATTGAGGTGTATGCGAGTTGATTCGAATACCATAATAGAAAATAAATCTACACACACTACAACAAAATTGATATATAGCTATGAAATTATTAGCTAAGACATGAAATTCGTCACTAATTGTTCACCTTTTATGACGAAAATTATATTTCATATCTAAATGCATGAATCACATACTTTTAGTGATGAAACGTAAAATTTCTTAGCAAAGTTTTGTCTTCTAAAAATTCCCATCAAAAAATATTTTGGCACCATTTTATTGTCATTAGTGACGAATTTTAAGTTTTCAGTGACACCCTTTTTTATCACCAATAATGGATCTAATCCATGACAAACTATTTTTTATCTTGAATTAGTTATAATTTTAGACACAAAAAAAATTCATCATAAAAAATAAGTTATTGCAATAGCGACAAATTAGAGTTCGTAGATAAATATTATAAGTTTTAGCTACAAAATTTGATATTTAATTATGACCTCCTTTTTTGTTGCTAATACTATAAACAATCAGTGACGCTCATTTTATTGTCTCTAATTATAGATCCAATTCGTGACAAACTATTTTTTGTCTTGAATTAGTTATAATTTTAGATACAAAAAATAATTCATCATAAAAAATAAGTTGTCGCAATAGCGACAAATTAGAATTCGTAGTTAAATATTGTAAGTTTAGCTACAAAATTTGATATTTAATTGTGACCTCAATTTTTGTCACTAATACTATAAACAATTAGTGATGCTCATTTTATTGTCTCTAATTAATCTATGATTCAATGACAATATAATTTTGTCACAAACTATGACATCATTAAGTAGTGATGATTTAGAATTTATAGCTGAATAATTTAGTTATTTTTTTATACTAAAAATTTTTGTAGTTAAATATAAATTGATCTTTGGCTATTTTTGTTTATGATTATAGAAAATTAATTGTATATTGATATAGCTATAGAAAACAAGACTCAATCTAATTGTGTGAAGGTTGAGTGAACTTATTGAATGAATTTTTTGGAAGGTATGAAGTCAGTGTGTTAATCTTGTACATGTGAGAAACATTTTAAGTAGACCAAAGTCACAAAATTTTATATTTAATTGTGACAATAGATTTTGTAACTAATAATTCAAAATATTAGCAATGATGATATTATTGTCACTGTTTAACATGTAATTAATCACAATGAAAGTTTATCAAAAAAATAATTATGACTTAGATTTGGTATTTGAATAGTGTAATTATTGGATACGAAGAAATTCATAGTTATAATTATAAGATCAATACTCTAAAAATATTTACTCAAATAAATAAAAATTAGAAAAAAATAAATATATATTCAGACAAAGTGATAAAGACTGCATCACATAATTAATATGAAAAGATAAAAATTTTAAACATCATTATGATCGTCTAAATTTTTAGAAAAAATTACAAACAAAACCTCCAAAATTGCTAAAGTTGAGGAAGGTGAATATGATTTATCCAACATTCGTTTATTCATTAATCACTAGTAAAATGATTTCTACGCATAAAGAAGTCATTTTCTTTGGTCGTACAAGAAAAGAGTTTGATTATTCATTATAAAAAAAAGTTGGACTGCACAATTTATTCACTAATCACTAGTCAAATGAGCTAATTGGTTAAAAAAAAATAAACTAATTTCGAATAATCGTTTAAAATATGTTGGTAATTTAAAAAATTAATAATCTGTTACTCAATCAGACGGTCAAATCACCCATTGGATAAAAATATTTTTATACATTAATTCGATTGACAGTACCTTTGATTGACCTTTAAATAAGGGTTCATAAGGCGTTGTGAGTTGTGTCAGATTAAACATTTTCCACTGCTTGTGCAAAACATTTGTTGGCCCCTAATCTGTGTAGATCAAGAACGAACACCACACTTCCGTACCTTCAAGAACGAACACTACACTTCTGTATCACTTGTACAGGCATCGGGAGAGTCACCTGGCGTGCTAACTCGAAAGTAGAAACTTGGACACTATTATATCAACAAGAAGAAGTCAACAACGCTCTCTTATAATTAGTCACTTTGATTTGGCAGCCAAAGAACCTTCAGTCCTAACAGTGATACCTGATAAAATTGGCTTATTTAGTTAAGAGACACTATGATTTGGCAGTCAAAGAACCTTTACTCCTAACAGTAATACCAGAGAAATTTGGCTTATTTAGTTAAGACACACTTTGATTTGGCTACCAAAGAACCTTTAACAGTGATACCTGAGAAAATTGGCTTATTTAGTTAAGAATCGCCATCTTTGAGGCTTCAATACATTTCCACAACCAGTAAAATTTCATTCTTCAAATACTTTGTTGATATAGCACAAAGAGTAGATCAAGCTTTCCACCAAAACTAAAACTACACTAGTAAGAATTGAACATGGAAAGAGAATGAAGAGTTAACCAAATTGATAAACTTCAAAAGTCCATCTTGTCATGTCAATATTATGTAGAAACATATAATTTATCCAATTAAGTTTTTTCACTTCAAAAACTAAACCATCTTGCTCCACTTCAACAAAAACTAAACCTTAAACAAAATTAACGAAGTTTCAAGACTTGATTTGACATATTCTAGAAATAGGATCAAGATCTTTCTGTATTTGCTACTCAGAGTTTCCCTCGAAAGAATAGAAAAAATAGGAAAATTTTTTACATGATATTGGTGCCACGAAATACAGAGAGTTGTTTGACACAACATAATAGCCTATGAGTCAACCAAATCAGCATCACGCCCTACCTCGCCATTTGTTGCATCAGTACTCTCACCATTGTTGATAACAACTAAATCAGCCTCAACAACAGTTTTAAAAACCTCTGAACCATCACCAGCACCAGTAGAGATAACATTATCAGTGCTCTCACAATTGTTGATGGATCCTAAATCATCCTGAACAACAGTTTCAGTAATTGCTAAACCAGCACTAGCAGAATCAACATTATCAGTGCGCTCACCATTATTGGAAGCACCTAAACCAACCTCCACAATAGTTTTAGTTACGTCTAGACCATCACCACCACCAGTAGAATTAACATTATTGGTGCTCTCACAATTGTTGACAACACCTAAACCAGCATCAACAACAGTTTCAACAACTTCTGAACCATCATCAACAGGTTTAACAAGATCCATGGCACGCAGATCAGGATAATTACGATGGTTCAGGAAATGCAGCCATACACCCATTGTCCCTTTCTTGAGCTCTGTCAATGCAATATGATTATAAATATGTTTAATTTTGAATTCTTTCGCCATCTCTGAATAAGCTGTTAGAAAAACTTCTTTGTGAGTGTCCATCCACTTACTGTTATACAAGGTGAAAAAGCATTTGTCCAAATATAATCCAACCTCAGGCGCCATGAGAACATTGATGTTGACATCCCTGATTTGATCAAATTGTATCAAATTAAACCTCACCTACTCAAAACTAAAAGCAGAATAACTAACAAATAGTAAAACACTAACACATAACTTTGGGAGGCAGTTATAATTAATGATTCAGGAGCACAATTTCTCATGATAGCTACAGCAAGACCAATCATTTTACGGATTTAATGAAGCATGAAGCTCTGACAAATAACCTCACACTACACAAATTCAATGCCTTGAACATTAACTATTGTATTTGCATTAAATGAAACGATATATCTCTTTGCAGAAGGGTCATCAGCTTTTGTCCTTCTCGTGAAATTATGAAAATTATGAGTTCCTTCATAATACTTCCAAATTCGATTAAATCACTCTTTTTCTTTCTCTCCATAGCTAAACACACTCTCTTTCTCTAAAACTAATACATGGATTAGTTATATATCATACATGGTATTAAAGGGTGTATAACTAATACACCCAATTTGGTGGGATTAGTAATCCATGGGTTACAATCCATGGATAAATATGTGTCAAGACAAAAACTTTCTTAAATTTATTTATTTTTTTAAAATCTTTTCAATTTATTCAATGTGAGTTATTGCTTTTCAATTTATCAAGTTAATAATATCCCTCCAAATAATTTTAGTCATAAAAAAACTACTTCATTAACTTAAAAAATATTATTGGTCAAAATCCGAAAATAAATTGCATGATTGTATACAAGCTTTAATTTTGTAAATAGGATATTCATAAATAAAAATAATTTCTTTACTTATCTTTAACACTTTATGGAACACAAATTTATATTAATAATTCTATTGTCTCATTTAAAAGTTACACGTATCTCCCTCCAACGTAAGAATATCACAAAGTGAAAACAACAAAAAAATGATGAACAAATAAAGAAAGATAATAAAAAAAATTGTAAGTGAATGATTGAATCTTAAAATTCCAAAGCAAATAATTAGTTATATTTTTACTTTTTTTTTTATTTTTTAAAAATAAATAAGAAAGTTTTACAAAGAAAATACACAAAGCTATAATATGTCAAACGGTATTTTTGTAAACAAACAATATTCTTTTTAGAATATTACAACACATATTGTTTTCAATACATCAAACGAAACACTGCATAAAAAATAATTTTAGTATTACTAATCTCTATATTACTAATCCCTGCACTATTAACCCCAGCATTACTAATACAACCTATTCAGTATTATCTTATACACTCTACCAAACGACCCCTAAGAGAATAAGAAAAGACAATAATCTGATTAAAAAAAAAGCTAAAATAAATTTTCTTTTAAAAATAATAATAAAACAAAATGTTTTTAAAAGTATAAAAAAAGTAAAAAAAAATAGTATGTGTGTATACTAACTATGTCAGGAATATTATTCAAATCGCACCTCCCTGAATTAGGATTATTTCAAAATCTACAACAATAGGGAATAATTTAGCATATCAAATTGTCCCAATTTATGTGATTGTGATAGTATATGGAGAATCAATCAAAAAATTTATATTAGATAATATTTTAAATTATTAATTATTGTGATTTATGACAATCTCCAATTGCTTTTCAAGCCTATTGTATATATTAGTACAGTAATATATATATATATATATATATATATATATATATATATCTCGGTGATAGCACAAACCCAATATATATTACTCCCTCCGTTCATCAATAGTTGTCGACTATTAACTTGACCACACGTTAACAAATTGTAAACGATAGGAATAATGTTACCATATTATTATTCTTTGGATATTATTGTACAATAAAATTTTGTGACCAAGAAAATAAATAATCGAGACAAGAAAAATATTGCAACAATTATTTAATTGATTTCAATGTGTGAGTGTTTCAATTTCTATGAATCATCTAATTCGCCTTTTCAAATATAGATTCAAGGACTTCGAACTTTATTTTGAATTTGAAATTGATTTGTCAACTTGGTGGATTTGATCCTGACTTGTGCTTGAATTCAAGGTTTTTAGGCTTGTTTTTGAATTAAACAACATATTTTTTTGCATAAATAGATTTAAATATTGTTTAGCTATAAACTACTTTCAATTTTGAGTTTTGATGGATACAGAATTGAGACATCAGCATTTCAAGAATTTTCTCTATTTTAGATTGGAACTATGACCTCTTATTGTGAAGATGTGTGAAAATAATTTTAATATAAGCTTTTAGTTATGTGTTTCATGATATGTTGTCATGTTTAGTTTTTATTTTATTTTTAGAGATATTTTATGTGTCTTTTTTGTTGTATTACAAACTTCTTTAGGCAACTTCTTTTAAACAAAAGTGCTTATAAGAATTTTATTCATTTTAAATATTAATTTTCGACACTAGATAAAAGTTGAGGTCTATTTGGATTCTATTTACAATAAGAGATGCTTTCTTCTATTCCTTACTAATACCATAATTTAAAATGTAGTAAGTAGTCGTTCGCTTTTACTTGTCATATTTTTACTTGACACATCTATTGAGAAGAAGAATTAATAACATAATTATTTTACTATAGTATCCCTATTCAATGATGTTTATATTGTATCTTGAAAACATACAGAAGCTAGAGTAATATTCCCTCAAGACAATTCATATATGCTTCATTTTATTTGAAATGCCTCACATGTTGAAGATGGTAGAAAAAATATATATTAAATGTGTGCTCATTTTCATTTATATTTATAAGATTAGATACCAGAGCGCCTGCGCTAATATGGGCCCAATACATGTTAATCCCTCGGCCCATCAATAGTTATTCACTATTAACTTTGACACATAAGTTTAAAACTATTAAATAATAGGGATAATGTTACTATGTTTTTTTTAATATAATAAATTTAATATTTTAAAAAAATTATTGGATAATGAATCGTAGTTAATATCAATGGTAAAATCTGCAGAAATAAAAAATTATCCTTTTATTTTTCAAATTGAATAGTATTATTGCACATCTATTTTTAATAAAATGGACAAGTAAATATGGACGGAGGGGGTAATATTTAGACCCAATTATATTTATGTAATTCGTATGCACCCTACCAAAGGACCCTTTAATTTACTCATAGTTTCATTTTTAAAAATATTTATTTATAGCTAATCATATTTAATTATAATTAAATAAAAATTTGTGTGTCTTAATTAATTATAATTTTGTGATAATTTATTTGTGAACCAAAAAATACATAAAAAAATGTAAATACTAAGGATGAGTGAGTTCATAGGGCCAAATACAACTTCAATTGAGTCTTTGCAATTACATGACGTTGGTATTGCGTTCATCCCAATCCGAGCCCTCGATCGTTCACTCTAAGTTGAAAAGATTCTCATTAACTTGATGCTAAGCTACTACCTAAATTGATTTAGGTAGAACTAGGAATGAATGAGTCCATAGGTCCAACTACAACTTCAATTGAGTCTTTGCAATTGTATGGTGTTGGTATTGCGTTCATCTCGACTCGAGTCGTCGATCGATCACTCTGAGTTGAAAGATTCTCATTAACTTAATGTTAAGCGACTACCTAAATTAATTTAGGTAGAACTAGGGATGAATAAGCTCATAGGGTCAACTACAACTTTAATTGAGTTTTTGCAATTGTATGATGGTTGTATTGCAATCATCTCGACCCGAGTCGTCTATCGATCATTCTAAGTTGAAAAGATTCTCATTAACTTAATGTTAAGCTACTACCTAAATTTACTTAGGTATAAATAGAGATGAATGAGTTCATAGGGCCAACTACAACTTCAATTAGGTCATTGCAATTGTATGGTGTTTGCATTGCATTCATCCCGACCTGAGTTGTTGATCGATCACTTTGAGTTGCAAAGATTCTCATTAACTTAATGTTAAGATACTACCTAAATTGATTTAGGTATAACTAGATATGAATGAGTTCATAGGGTCAACTACAACTTTAATTGAGTCTTTGCAATTGTATGGTAGTTGTATTGCGTTCATCCCGACCCGAGTTATCGATCGATCACTCTGAGTTGAAAAGATTCTTATTAACTTAATCTTAAGAAAATACCTAAATTAATTTAGGTAAAACTAGGTATGGATGAGTTCATAGGATCAACTACAACTTCAATTGGGTCATTGCAATTGTATGGTGTTTGTATTGCATTCATCCCGACCTGAGTTGTTGATCGATCACTTTGAGTTGCAAAGATTCTCATTAACTTAATGTTAATCTACTACCTAAATTGATTTATATATAACTAGGTATGAATGATTTCATAGGGACAACTACAACTTCAATTGAGTTTATGCAATTGCATGGCGTTGGTACTGCATTTATCCCGACCCGAGTTGTCAATCGATCACTCTGAGTTAAAAAGATTCTCATTAACTTAATGTTAATCTACTACCTAAATTGATTTAGGTACAACTTTAATTGAGTCTTTGCAATTGCATGGTATTGGTATTGCATTTATCCCGACCCGAGTCGTCAATCGATCACTCTGAGTTGAAAAGATTCTCATTAACTTAATATTTTAAAAACTATATTTTTTAAAATTTTAAAAATTAATTAATATCAATTCGACCAAATCAATAATTTCAAAACTTTTCATTCTTTTCCAAAATTACAAATCAACCCATAGCATCCATTTACAAGAAAAACTTTTTCTCATTTCAAATCCCAAGTTCTCGCTCTTCTTTCTCTCCCTCTCTCTCAACAATACAGACAATAAATACTCAACATATTGCTCAACCCTTCAAAATAGATCGGTTTTTTTCCCATTTACGACTATATTATTTTTATTTTTGAATTCATTCTTGCTTGTACCCATCGATTTCTCTATCTTTGCAGGTAACAGAGTTTGAGAAGAGTTCTACATTTGTTCTTTATTCTTAAAATTAGGGATTTTTAGTTAATTATGAAAAAGAAGACTTTTAGTTGTATTATATTCGATAATGGGTTAACAATTTTAAGTTTTGATGCTAAAAACATTGAAAGCACCTAAGAAAACCCTAATTTTTATTACAGTATTTTGTTGTCTGTCGTGGTATTGTTGGATGGTATTTTTGGTGTTGTTGGTGGTGTCGGTATTTATGGTTTTGGTGGTGGTGTCGGTGGTCTTGGTGTTGGTCTTGGTGGTAGTGTTGGCGTTCTTGGTATTGTTGTTGGTATTGGTGGCATTGATGGTGGTCTTAGTGGTCCATCTGTTGCAACAGGTGAAAGATATGTTGGGAGATATTAAATAGGTTTTCAAATAGATTCTCCATCTGTTCCAACTGATGGGTTATCTATTGGAGTATTTTTTTGTAATGTTGCGTATAATAATTTATTGAAATTCGTCTTACCATTTTTTTTAAAATTATGCAGACATCAAATATTTTGTAGTTTTTGTTTTTCTATTATTTGTAGTTAAAAGATGTCTCCCAAAAGAAAAAAAACTAAAACTGAAAGTGGATTAACTTCTGACCACCCAACAATAAAGGCTAGAGTACAGATAGATTCAAAGATATTTCCTGAACAATCTCAGTCAGGGCGTGAGAAAGTGAATTTGAGGAAAGTGAGGAATTTTTCTCACCAATGGGGCGTGAATTAATATCAAATACCCACATTGATCCAGTCAAAACCATTAGTATCGACAGATTTTGAGTTGTGATGCCGATGGATAACCCTAAAGAAGTAACTGGTGATCTCGTACTTAAATGTCAGTTGGGGAAATGTTTTGATGAATTTAGGAGTATTCTGAAGAATGAAAACATAGACGGACTTTTTAAGAGGAGCTGCTTTGCATACTTTCTTAAGCTGCCTGAGGAATGCACTCTCCGTTTTTAAATGAGCATGGTCTATGGTCTTCTCAAGAGCAGGATCAAGTACACGGGGGATGATAAAGATCCGAAAGAGGGAGAAAAAAAATGGATGAAATCTGGATCAACTACTGTGGCATGTCGATTTTTAATGGATTGAAAGAGTTTGATATAGTGACAGGCTTGAGATGCGATCATCCAGAAGAACCTCTCATTAAGAAAACACCCCACAAAGGGTCCAACAAACGCAAGGGAAAAAAAGATGGGTTATTGGGCATTATTGGATGACGTAGCTACAAAGCAGGGGATTTGATGGCAGATCTTGACGATAAAACATACCAAAGTACTACAGGGAGAAATTGTACTTAGTTTGGTTTGTCCATTCCATTTTATTGGCAAGAGACATCAGGAAAGTCATAAAAGATGATTTGTTGGCGCTTGCTGATGATTTTGAGAAATTCAACAATTATCTCTGGGGATATGACAGCTACTACTTGACTGTCCAATATATAATAACAAAGCTATCCAATGGGACGATCATATTATACGGCTTTTCTTGGGCTTTAATGGTAAAATTCATCACTATTTTTAGTCATCTATTAATTTATATTGAATATAGTTATTTTGACTTTTTTTTGCTTGCTTTCTGTTTACATTTCTTAGGCTTGGGCATTTGACATCATTTCTCTCCTTCGAAAGAAGGTAATGGATTACCCAGATCAGGTTTCTCATTTAAGGATCCTTAGGTAGTTGGCCACAAAGAACAACCCCAAAATTAAGGAGGTTGATCTCTTTAACCCTCTGAATGATGCAACACATCTTCTTTCAACTAAAATAATTTGCCTCAAAGAAAGATATTAAAATAGATGGTTAATCTGTTGGGACAGATGGATCGTCTATTGCAACAAATTACCCATCAACTGTAACTGGTGCAACAGATAGGTAATCTGTTAAGATAGACGATCCATATTTCACAATATATTAACCATCTGTTGCTCTGGTTCCCTGAACCCAACTCAACAGATTACCCATCTACTGTAAATTATGCAACAGATATGTAATCTGATGTAACATATTATTAATTTGTTACAATATACAGATCAGCTATTGCGGCAGATAGATCATCTGTTGGATACATTGGTTGAGTTAATATGTAACCCAACTGACTATAAATTATTATTATATTATATAATTTAAGGCTTTCTGTCTTTTTTATAGGTTGTGTATCCTTGGAACGTGCCTACTGAGCAGGAGTTGGGGATGACTTCTTTTATTACTCTAAATCTTGTTGATACAACAGCAGACCCAACGGTGGAGTTAATAAAGAAGGAATTGGTTGGATCAACAGCCATAAGAAGAGCATTTAGGCAAGGTCAGCCTAATGTTGAAGCTCTTCATGAACAACCTACTACAACAGATCTGCGTGCTTCTTCTGGGGGTGTTGCTGGTGGAGTTATTGACGATGGTTGCAGCCATCCTGATACTGTTGCTACTGCTGCCAGTCATGATTATGAGCATGTTGGTGATCAGGAAAAATTAAATATATTTTAAAACACCCCTTCCATAGGTCCCTCTCACCCCTCTTCACCCTCATGTTCTCATTGCAAATACAAAGTGTGCAAGGACAGAGAGGATAAACTTCGTAAAAAACTAGAGGTTATTTTTAAAGCTGTCGAGGATTTGAAATTCAAGAGGGGTGTCATACCATATAACAAGGTGAGAGATCCATACACTCCTACAGTGGCGATTAGGAGGAAAAAAGAGCAATTATCCAAGTACTCTCCAATCGGAAATCCAAAAAAATTACAACTCCTCCCGCTCAAAGAGTTGTTGAAGTTTAGGGTCCACTTTAGAAGGTGGACATATACGCAGCACTTGGCTACAAAGAGAAGAAGGAATTGCAAGAAATCATGACTGACAAGATGAAGGTTCCACAAGAATTCACCATGCATTCATTTGACACCAAAGACTTCACGAGTATGAAAAATATGCATGAGTGGTACGTGGAAAATATAAGTTTACTTTTGCTAACCTAGCCTTCCTATCTACTCCATGAAGAATAAACTAAGCAACAGATATGTAATCTGTTGCAACAACTAAGTATTCTATTGCAACATAAGATACATCTATTGCATAGGTTGCGTTAGCTTGGTAATCTGTGAACTGATTCAGAGAACCCTATGTAATAGAATCTTTTCACTGTGTTTTTCTTCTTTACAATTACTAACCTATTTAAAAATTATCTTCTTATACCACAGTATGTTGATGAAATTCTCTGCCTTATGAGGGGCAGGCAATTAGCACACCCGAATACTTATGATGTTACCGATAAGATAATGGATCTCAACTTCAACAATAATTTGAAGAGTAGGTACAATACTCTCTATAGTCAAACTGGTCCCAGTGGCCGGTGAATTGATCAGTTAGTTTCTATATTCGAATGGGATGAAGACATGATTGACTATATTAGAGGAAAGAGACCATAACCACACGATAAGAGCTGGACTAAGGTAAAGTAAATCCTTGCAGTCATGAACGTGGAAGTCAAATATTTTCTTTCTATTGAGATACTACTCAATGAGGGAAAGATTAAGGTTTATGACTGCAACTTACCTATCTTCAAGGAGGCCAAGTTTTAAACCCACGTGCAGCCAGTCTTGAAGTTGTTTTCCAAGTTGTTGACGCAGAGTAAACTGATGGATCATTTGCCGGTGGAAGTCTTGATAAAGGAATCATGGGATTTAAAGTTTGAAACAAAGGCATGTAGCTTCAAAAAATAAAACTGATGCCGCGTACGGACCGTACTCACTTTCATACATCGAGTGTTTGCTGACCGGCACAGAAATGGCCGATATGTGCGACGCCATTGTGTAAAAGATGCAAGAGGTCTGGAATTATGGGGTACTAACTAAATGGTTGGATCCTATAGATAAAGAAGAATATGTACAAAGACAAAGACGAAAATGATAACAATTTTTTATTTCAAGCCACTTCACTTCACTTTACATTGTAGTAGCAATTTTTTTATGTCTGACGAAAGTTGAATTTTTATAATGCAACAGATTATCTATCTGTTGTAATAGAGATCATACTTGTTGTGGCAGATTGGTTATTTGTTGCAATAGGTTGGTCATCTGTTGTATTATACGGATGTTTCTATCTTCTGTCGCAACAGATATACAATCTGTTGTAATATATAATCTATCTGTTGCAACTGATGGGTAATCTATTGGAACAAATCAAAAAATTAGAAAGAACTGTTATATAATTTTCAGCATATGACCTACATGTTGCAACATATGTCTAAATCTATTTGATAAGATATGTCATCTGTTGCAGCAGATGTATTATCAGTTACGATATTTGAATCTAGTTTTCTATTTCAATTAACAAGTTCAAAACTAAGGATTAAATTATATTCATAGACAACATAAAATAAATCGAACTCTTCAAAAATTACATAAAATAACTTA
The DNA here is from genome assembly GCF_002878395.1 of Capsicum annuum. Classification (NCBI taxonomy): domain Eukaryota; kingdom Viridiplantae; phylum Streptophyta; class Magnoliopsida; order Solanales; family Solanaceae; genus Capsicum; species Capsicum annuum. The sequence continues at coordinate 55,840,853 of NC_061115.1, forward strand.
ACAAATAAGTAAAATATAAAAAAATTATTATGGGTACAAATGATCTACTCTACAAATAAATCAATAAGTTAACCGAGGAGGATAGGTTATTACATTGACAGACTCAAGCTATAAAGATCTACCTAATATGGACAACTTATTTTTCATCCGGTGCTATGGAATTCGGCTTTGGTCATCGTTGATCTTTAATGTCGCTTCCGCACAATTTCTAAGCTTTTGCTTCTTTGTATTTCCATAAAAAAGCAGCATATCTTTGGTGGATTAATCCAGCATCAAGTCCATCATTTAGTACTTATAATCCATCACTCAAATACTCGACGTAAATGGTAACAAAAAGATCGCAGCAATCCCTACATTTTAAAAAAATAGATAATCCATATCTTGCAGTTCATGTAAGTGTTGTGAAATTTATGCAATGAAACTAAATCATGATACTTATACTTACATGCTACTAATGGTTTGTTGAGCAATTCCTTCAATATATTGTACATCAAATGGATTACCCATTCTATCCCGGTATGCTTCAATCATCGACCAATCAGTACAAACCTTTTGGTCTAAAAATTCACTCGTATCAAGGTAAGTAGGTAAGATTTTGGACATCTTTTGTATCTCAAACGATGGCCTAAAATGTCTCTTTCGCGACATAGAGTCATAAAATCGGATGCGCCTCTCTTTTAGAATGACGACAGCCAACACCCAATGAAATTCATCACAACAATTAATTGGGATGTATACTTCATCAACCAAATGCCAAGCCAAGGTAAGCCAGCTAGAATGCTAAAACCTTTGATGATGTTGATAAATCATTCTTCATTTTGGAAAAATTTTGACTGTTGTTGATAATACCTATCATAGGCATTATTGATGTAAACTTTAAATAAATAATTTCCTGTCGTGTATCTGTATTATTCTTGTGTTTTCAACTTGGTCCTCTTTCGGAGGTAGTAAAAAATGACATTGATGTGCTGCACATAATATCAAACATTTTAGATTACGTGACAAAAAAATTAATACACAGATGCAATTAAATGGAGTATTAATTAATAGTAATATGTATGACATTTAAACCATATCATTCCAGCAAGTTTGGGGCGTGACATCAAATAGAACTAATTCTTCATTCCGAGATGTGCAATAAGAAAGTCGAATATATCAAAACCAAGACTCGATTCATTCACTTTGTAGTGTCGTCCTTTTGTTTTTGACATGATGATTTATGTGTTAATGTCATATTTTTACAACAAGAATTGTATCAATCAATATCTTTAAAATTGATTTATGTACCTATCGGCATGATGCTTTAACAGCCAATCGGCAATCCATTCTGAATCGTCATTGGTCAACTTTGTTAGTTTTTTTGGAGCCTCATCTGAGATGCTGAACCCTTCAAATGGGTAATTCTTCCATTCTCCCGAACTGACAATCTTCACTTTTTTTTCTTCTTTGGAAGCAGTTGATGGATTATCAAGTATGATATTATACTCTTCAATAGTAGCTTCTACTGTGACATCCACTAGGAAAGCCAGAATTATCAATGCTAATTACAGATATACAATAAATTGTCTATCTGTTGCAACAGATGAGTCTTACGTTGCAACAAATGGATCACATATTAGGACAAATTCAAATAGGTGAAATAGAGCGGTATGATCATTTTGAACAGATGACCAATCTGTTGCAACATAAGGCTCATCCATTGGTACAAATTAAAACAGTACGAATACCTATTTGATTTGCTGAAATAGACGGACATATGTTGCAATAAATAACGCATTTGATGCAACAGGTTAGACAACAGTTGCAACAGATGTATATATTTGTTTGATAATTGTCAGCAAATGTATCATCTGTTGAAATAGATATGTTACTGTTTGTTTGTTGAAACAGATGATATATATTCACCTTCTTCAGCTCATGCTACTCTCCTGTGTCCCTTGTACATTAAACAATAGTGCAAGCAAAGACAAAGACGTTGCAATTTTGCTTTTTTCGATGCTTGATAATGCCCTAGAAATATCTTTCCTTCTCCTCTTAGCCACCTTGATCTCTAGTAAAGTGTATGAATATGAAATCTTTTTTGATGGAATGACACCCCTCTTAGATATCATTTCTTTTACAGAAGCAGTTAGTGCATTAATAGTATTAATCACTCCATCATGTTTCGCTTTACAGTCTTGACATTTGCAAGCATGCAGAACATTCTCTAGAAGTTGAAAAATTTGTATAACTAGTATGATCATAATCATAATGGCTTGTTGTTTCAAAAGCTGTAAAGTAGCATCATTAGCCCCAACAGCAACACCACTACCACTACTACTACCATCATCAACAACAATAATCCCAACCTCAAAAATTAATTTTCTTGTGATAGTTGTTGCTCTAAACAATTCTATTTTTATTCTATCAACGACCTTAGGGTCCGATAAAGTTTACACATACCATAAAATAAGAAAAAATGACATCTTCAACTCTCGATTGGTTGGAACAAGCCACGGATGAACAATCTAAAACAAATCAGTACATATATTAGAATGATGATGAAATCATTTAAAATAATCATTAATTAAAATAAAAACTTGATTAGAATTAGACTTACTGATTCCTTTGGGGATTGAAAAGATCAAGAAATTTTGCATTTTTATCAGCTTTGGCCGACAACAATCTCAGGATTCTTGGATAGGAAACTTCTTCCTGGTAGTTCACTTGTTGTCTCAAATAAGAAATGGCTTCAAATGCCCAAGCCTATAACATAACGCCAATAAATCAAAAGCATTATCGAATAAAAAAAATGAATCATATCATAATAAAAGAAATATTTACCATGAAAGTCCATGGAAAGCCATATAAGTTGACTGTCTTTGGCGTTAATGGATTCAACAAATATTTTACAGTCATTTTGAATCTTTCATAACCCCAAGGATTGTTGTTAAATGCCTCAAGATCCTCAGAGAGATTTATTAAACCGAGGCTTATATTATTGTTAACGTCTCTCGCCCAAAGAATATTATGTACAAACCAAATCAAGCATAATGATTTCTTGTGCTTCTTTGAAAGTCTTTTACCTTTCGACGCTTCTATCAAATTTTTATTTTTGAAGCTTAGACCAACAATGGGCACTAGGTCATCACTATCACTCGACTTGCCTTTTCCTTTTTCGGGTGTGCAAGGTGCTTTTTATAGGGTTAGAGTAGGTATAACTTGAGAAGGAAGAGGAGGATAACATCTTTAGTCCAGTAACTATGGCAAACTCCTTCCAACCAAAACAAACAGGCATGCCACAGTAATTTATTCATACCTCATCCATCTTATCTTTGTTTTCATACATAAATCTATACTTGAGAAGATCACATACCATTTTCATTTGGAAATGAGCGTTGTTGTCCTCCAGTAAATCAAGATATTGCCCAAAGCAGCTTTCCCTGAAATAAAAATCTAATTTTTGTTCTTAAAGTATTTTTCTGAATGCATCAAAAGATTTTTCCATGAATGACTTAACCACGAAATCACCCGTTAAATCTGTGGCATTATCACTCTGCATTCTCATAGGATAACGATCAATGCTAAAGGTTTTGACCAACTCTTCGGCGGAAGGGCTATTAGCATTTGGATCATCTCTTTTGAAATATTCCTCCTCCCCATGTTCATTATCTTCTACTCCTGATTGAGGTAATGCTTGTAAAGCAAGCTCATAGAGTGGTGGATGTAGCCTAGTTGCTTCACTTGTTCTTTTACTTGGACTTGATTCAGTTTCTTTGCTTTTGGAAGTCCTATTATCTTAAATTAACAGGAACATAAAATAGATTATAATTGATTAATGCATTATTAAAAAAGGATAATAATAAATATAATATGCACAACCGTAAAATAATAATTCCAACAGACCACACATATGTTGCATCAGATATGTTATCTGTTGCAACATATAACCGACCTATTACAACAGATGAGCAAATCATTGAAAATAATAAAAACAGATCACTAATCTGTTGCACCAAGTAGTTTATCTAATGCAACATATAACCAACCTATTGCAACTAATGAGTAAACTGTTGGAAATAATAAAAATAGATCACTAATTTGTTGTACCAGGTAGTTTATCTGATGCAACATATAACCAACCTGTTGCAATGGATGAGTAAACTGTTGGAAATAATAAAAAAATCACTAATCTGTTGCACCAGGTAGTTTATCTGTTGCAACATATAACCAACCTGTTGCAATTAATGAGTATATCATTAGAAGCATTAAAAACAGATCACTAATATGTTATACGAGGTAATTTATCTATTGCAACATATAACCAACCTGTTGCAATGGATGAGTAATTCATTGGAAACAGTAAAATAGATCACTCATTTGTTACACCATAAAGGTTATTTGTTGCAGCATATAACCAACGTATTGCAATGGATGAGTGATTCATTAGAAACAATAAAAACATATCACTGATCTGTTACACCAGGAAGGTTATCTGTTGCAACATATAACCAATCTATAGGAATGGATGAGTAATCCATTGGAAATAATAAAAATAAATCACTCATCTGTTGCACCAGGTAGGATATCTGTTGTAGCATATAACCAACCTGTTGTAGCGGATGAGTAATCCATTGGAAACAATAAAAATAGATCACTCATCTATTGAAACAGATTACTCATCTATTGCAAAATGAGTTATCAGTTAGATTTTCCAAATAGAAGAGTCGTCTATCACAACAGATGAATGATCTGTTAGATTGTTCATCTATTGCAACTGATTTTCGTTGCTGCATCAGATGGTTCATCTGTTGCAACACTATTTTTACCAAGAAAAACAACAAATCAACCCAGCAACACCAACACAATACACACACACTAATAAAATCAACAGTGACCAAAAATCACCAAAAAATCGAATCAACAGTTCGACAACAAGAAAAAGAAATGCCAGAAAGTAGGATTTTATTCAATCTAGATTTCAAATTTAAGCAAAAATATTAAAATTATTAGTTAATACTAGAAGAGAAGTTGGCTTAAGTTCCTCTGTTTCTTCATAAGTAAAAAGACATAACTTTTTACCTATGAAATAAGAAATGGGACGACAAAAAACTCAAAGTTGTTGTCATCGGAGAAGTCTTTATGTCGATTAACGATTGAAAGTCGAAAAGAAACTCGCCCGACTATTTATCGTCGGAGGTTGAAGTTATCGGGGATTGAAGGGAGAAATTTTGCAGAACTGTTGGTTGAGAGAGAGCTGAGAGAAGCTGTCGAAAGAGAGAGAAGAGAGACTGGTTGATTTGGATTAAAAAGGGGTATGAGTTGGGTTGATTTGTATTTTTAAAAAGATGAGAAAGTATTGAAAATATTAATCAAGTCTACAATTAACTTAATCAAGTTTTCTAATTATGTTTGACCCTTTAAATTGGTCAATGTCATCAATCCTTCATTCAAGACTTAAAAGACACCTTTCCTTCAATTTTATCGGGTAAGTTGGGGGTGTAGTGGGGTTGTGGTGGGGTGGGTCATTTTGAGAGTGAGAGGACACATTGTCGCTTGTTTTTCTTAATTTCATTAAGAAAATCATTTTTGTTGAAGTGGAGATTGAATTGGGCTCATTTGAACCCAATTTAAAAATGGATTGAGACTTAATGTGTCGAGATTTTACCTATTAGTAAATTATCTTGAACCCAACCCATTAACTATTGGACGAGTTGGGCGGGTCAGCTTGGAATCAATTTGACACCTCTTGATGTAGCCATAAATTGATGGAGAGCGTGAAGAAAGATGAATTGACCATTAAAGAACGTGAAACAAGGTTCAAGATACAAAAATATAACTCAGGTTAGAACCAAGCTATGAAACCACAGAGAAGGTTATAAAATAATATTGAATGTGAAAATACAACTCATTGGAATCCTTGGTAGGGAGGATAAAGGATAATAATCCCGCAGAATTATTTTATCCAGAACTTGATTAAGGGTATTAATTAATTCCGACATTATTTATCCCTCTATTGTACTAAATTATAGAATTTATTTCATGTAAATGGTGGAGAAATTTATCCCATGAAATGTCCCAACTCATGGATATCCTTATTTATCCGGCCATCCCACGTACCAAATGACCCCTGATTGATTCTCTCTTTATCGTTTTATGTTAGGCCGTAATTGCACTATATAGTCATGTCTTCTCTATTTAGATTAACATTAGACTTTACAATCTCAATCTTAGTATAACTATTGGCATTTGAGCTATGTCAGTATTTAATTACTAACCCTAAGCTACTGCACACAAGTAAATGTAGTAATGATGAAAGCAAATTTTCATTTTCAGCACAAGAGTTTCGAATGATTTAGGAACTGGAAATCCATATGCAGCTCGAACATCTGTATTTATTGTAATGATGCTTGTAGTGATGGGGGCTATACCAGCAAGCACAACCCTATTTGCTTGTAGAAACTTTTTGGCTACATTTTCAGCAATGATAAGGAGTTGTCGAGTATTTATCAAACTTGGCTCCTCTTGTTTGTTTATCTGTCATAATGGATACCTTTCAAGCAACTCTTTCCGGTTAGATATTTTCCCCATTAACTTCATATGCGAATTATATATACAGATATATCGAGTGTAACTTATATATATATATATATATATCGTTTTGATACAACAATAGTTTATTTACCATGTTTTGCTAGTTATCAATTTAAAATAAGAAAGAATGATCTATTTTACTTTTTAATCTGTTTAAATAAGAATGACCCTTTTTATTTTTTGGTAATACTTTGATTTCAACTTTCTACGTGTCATGTTTAAGACCCTAAGATTAAAGGATATTTTGGTTTATCTAATATAATTTTATTTTAGGACTATATGATTCAGAAGTCCTTTTTATTTTTCTTAAACTCTATATCAAATCAAACTAGGTCATTCTTTTCGAACTTCATATCAAATCAAATCAAATTAGATCAGTTTTTTTAAAAATAAAGGAAGTATAAAAGTTGCAGTGTTGGCTTCTGAATGATCTGACAGGGTGAGATAGCTTTAACACAAGCAGTGCATATGAGTTTAACTACTTTTGTTTTATGAGTTTCAGTTACATGCACCCTTGGTGCAAGAATTGTTTATATTATCAAGTCATCCATAGGATGTTTATAGCTAAGCTTTCTTTAAATGTGGAATTTTTAATCTTGAAAATAAAGTAAGTTATTTCTTGCTATAAAAAAATAAATATAACCTGATTATATAAAAATTTTTTGCATTGACTATGTATATGATAATCTACACAATCTAATGTATTAATGACTTTAATGTAAGAGTTGTCTATGAATGGAATGGGTTGCCTGACATGTTTCAAGAAAGCAGTAAAGCAAAAAGTAAAGAACACAATGATTTCACGTGGAAAACACCCAGCTTAAAAAGGTGTAAAAAAATTACGACCTGCACTTCTACAAAATTTAACTCCAACTTCACTAAATAGCGTTGAGCCTCAACAACGACTAATTACAAAACTCTTGTAACCTAGGAATTATAAACTCTAATTCCTATAACTCAATAATTAGAAATTATAAACTCTAATTTCTATAACTCAACAATCACCCTTGACTGTAGAACCCACTTCGAGTTATTCCAACTTGAAGTTAACTCAGCTCAATATTGTTCCTAAACAACCAATCAAGGAAAGCAATAAATTACAACTCAATAAGAACAATATATTAAAACTATCTCATGAACTGTAAAGCTTAATCCTGTGAAACTGGTTAGTCAATTTATTTTTGTACTGGCAGCGCTTGAATCTTCAGTCAAAATTCTCTCAATTATGAACTTTCTCAATTTGATTGTGTTTAGCCTTTTCTCTTTTTGTAAGAGCGCGCATTACTTTGAATGATACATATTCTATTCAAGTACAACTCTCCAAAGAGTCATTCTTTATTTCAAACTTCCTCTTCAATCAGAACTCTCGTTGCTTAGAGTTCTACTTCAAGTGAGACTCATTCTTCAATTCCAACTCTTTACTCTTTCGTATTATAGTCAAACTCCGATTCTTTAAATCAGCACATATTTATTTTCTTGAGTTTATCAGAATTAACCACCCATCTGCTCCTTGATTCTTGCACCCTAATCTTTAATCATCAATGATTTTTCTATAAGTTCATCTACATGAGACAGTGTGTGTGTGTGAACCTACTTGACTGACATATTTCATATCATATTGTCAATCATCAAAACTACATACTACCTAATAAATTTCTCCTTTTGATGATGACAAACCTCTTGTATTTGTGTATTCAAACATCTTTACCCGCAGGCACTGAAGTATGAAACACTAAATGAAATAAGTTAGTCAATGGGTTATAAACACTGCACAACCTTTATCCCCCCTTTTTGGCATCATCGAAAAACCATTTCAATGCAATAATATACTAGCCAAAGTGATTAGTTATGCTATTCATTGCCACTAGGGCAATCACAAAAATAATCAGACAAAGACTTTAGCCAACATAGTAATTTATTAAAGAGAGCAAGAACATGAGTCAATTAAGCAAATATAACTCTTCCATTAAACTGTCAGAGTATGTTCCACATTAAACCTAAGCTAGTACTTAACAAAGCAAAACAATTGAGCATTAATTAAAAAGGACATTGTATAAGAGTGAGACATGGTTAAGGATGCGAAGAGTAAGGAACAGATGGGGAAAGTGGAACGGATAATATCAACTATGTCAATTGACGAATGGCTTCAATATTTTTAGCCCACTCTTGATCAAGGTCAAGCTCCAAAGTCATGATCTTTGCCTGAAGGACCTCTTTTTCCACCTCATGAGTGTCTTGTGCAGCTTCCAATTCAGCAATTTTCTTAGTTAAAACATTTTTTTCAAAGATTAATCTGAACTAGGGTTGAGAAGACCTTAAAAATTTGAGCTACTTAGAAATCTGAAGGGAGAGAATATACCTTTTGATCCTTTAGAAGCATATGCTACATGTGCTTAATGATCAAGTTTGACAAATTCATGGTGCAAAATCTAATATTTTAAATGAGAGACAAGAAGGAATTTCTTGTGTAGGATTAACACATTTGTGCACAATCATTTAGAGAAAATGAGACTCTTAGGCTTTGACGGATCTCTCTTTTTAAAAAAAACGTATTTATGTATTAGAATAATTAATACATTAATAAGGAGTGCTTAACTATTTCAACTTAAACAGCCTATACTTATGTCAGTGTAAAACATACCTGATAAGATGAATTTTATGATCATAATTGCTTGCTTGTACCTATTTTTCTGCACGTTCTAATAGAAAATTAGGTTAGAAAAGTCAAAAATCTAAAATTGGGACACACAACTAAATGTGCAAAACTGAATCGAATAACATTTTAGCTAATAATATTAAAAAATAATTATTCTAGTCAATCATTGGGAGGAGTTCATACAATTTTAATCATTACCAATTCTAACCTATTCTTTTCAAAATACTTTCTACTTAGTGTCTCTAGTGCTTTTTCAATTAAGTAACCCACATAGTGAACATCTTTATAGGCCACAAGAGTAAAATTGCTTTCTTTTGGATACCATATTCCCAAGTCATTGATTCCCTTGAGATATCTCAAGATTTTTTTGACAGCTTTAAGGTGAGATTTTTTAGGCTTAGCTTGAAATCTTGCTCATTATCTCACACTTTATGTAGTTTCTCCTCCATAGATAACACAAATGCTTGATTTTGTAGTTTTCAGCACCAATTCTTATAAACTACAAACAAAATTATCAGCAACTTATACTGGCGCTATTGATGAATCAATTTCTTGATTTGTTATTCCCCCTGTCAATATGTCCTCAGTCTGTACAACAGTTGGAACGGGTGGTACAACATGCTCCTCTTACCTTCTTTGCTTCTTACCCTTACTGGTCCATAAAGATTCAGATAGACCAGGTCCAAGCACTTGATCATACTTGTATGATTCTTTATTTTGAAAGAGGATCTCTCTTGCTTCTCCTTTACACGAGCACTACAAATTTGATCATCTTTAAATGACTTTTGTTTTAGTTCTCCTAATTTTTTCAACTCCAATAATGGTGCCCCTTTTTCTATCTCCAAAAGATACATCCCTTCTTTAAATGTGATTAGTGAAAGAAATTGTATTTATTTCCTTTCTTATGCCTTGAGTAAGCACTATTCATGTACTAATGTTGCATACCTCCTTTCACTTTCACCTGCAAAATATATTAGGATTTTATTTTAGGTACCCAGACAAGCTTAGGCCCTTTCTTGTGATCAAATAGATGAATTAAATTTCTTCTAACCCACCTAGGCAACAGTTTTGTGGACTTATTTTTCTAACCATATTTGACACTTTTTTTGTTAGATTGAGCTAACTTGACCCATTTTCTTTGCTATATTTATACTTCTAGCACTACTCTTTACAGCAACTGGATACTCAGTAGTAGGATGTCCAAGATTTTCATATATATAACACAAATTCCTTATAACATTAGTTTCTTTATAGAATCCTAAGCTAGCATTTTCATTATGAGGTATTTCACTCAATTATTTACAATTCTAAATGAGTTAGTCCATCTATTTGATCTTTCAAGATCTATTTTTAGTTTAGACACTTCTTGAGTTAGTTTTCTCACTTTCTCTTTTTTATAAAAGTAATTCATTTTGCACTTGTTAAGATTTGACTCAATTCTTTTTTGATCTTCACTCATAACATTTTTCTCTTTATTAGAGGTAGCTAGTTTTTGAACTTTAGATTTGAGATTCAAATTTGATGAATCAATTTTGCTAACCTGTTCCTTTAGAGAATATTTTCTTTTTCAGTAGTAATTTTGCAAGTTTTCAGATCAATATTATCGAACTTTAAGCTTGCAAGACTACTGAACAATTCATCCCTATCAGATGTTAGTTCTTGAAAATCATCAATTAAGACACTCATTAATAAAATAAATTCTCTTTTTGAAAAGAGATGCAACTTTTCTTTTAGTTCAAGAATGCTTACCTCAAAAGTCGTTTTTTCTTTTTCTATGTCTGAATCTCCAATGGCCATAAGAGCAGTTTCATCAACATCTTCTGAGTTTGATTTCTTTGAGTCTGAACCCCAAGCAACTACCATGGCATAGACCTCCCTTTCCTTTTTATTTGCCTTCTCCTTTAGTTCTTTTTCATCTCTTTCTCTTTTTTACTCAATTCTCAAAGAGAACAATTTCTAATCTGATGATTAGTTTTGTCATATTTGTAGTATCCAGCACGATTTTGGCCATTGGACTGCTTCTTGCTACCTATTCCTTTCTTGTCAGATTCCTTTTTCTAGAAAAAATTCTGGAGTTTTTTTGTAATGAAGGTTACTTGTTCTTTATCCAGTTCAGATTCATCACTGTTAGATGCTCATAACTCCAGCAATTTTTTCGTAACCACTTTATCCCTTTTAAGATCTTTCATGTTCATCTTATAGGTCTTTAAATTACCAACTAACTCATCAAGGTATATTTTAGTGAGATCCTTAGCTTCTCTTATAGTTGTAACTTTGACAACCCACTTAGACTTTGGTAGGACTTTGAAGAACTTCTCTATCTGTTCCTCAGTAGATGAAACCTTTTCTAAAGATGACAACTCATTTACCAATAAAGTCAACCTAGTTATCATTTCTTGTAGTGACTCATTTTCCTTCATTTTGAAAGCCTCATATTCAATGGAAAGTAAGGCAATTCTGAATTTTCTCACTTGGATAGTACCTTCATGTGCATTCACCAAGGCATCCAAGATTTGTTTAGTAGTAGTGCAGTTAGACACTCTATTGTACTTAGCTGGATCAAGACCACAAACAAGAATATTTTTTTACTTTTGCATTCTTTCTGAGTGCAGTAAGATCTTCTGGGGTGAATTCACTCTTTGCCTTTTTTACTTATTCTCCATCCACTATCTTCAGGAGAATTGTTGGTCCATCAGTAATTCTGTACCATAATTCATAGTCTTCACCTTGAAAATATATTCCCATCCTGGAATTCCATAACATGAAATAAGAGATACCAAAGAGTGGTGTTCGAGTTGTTGATTGACCTTCACTGTGTCTAATAGGTGGTGCAGAGTTCATCATGACCTTATCTTAGGTGTTAACCCTTAAAAGATAACCTCGCTCTGATATAAATTGATAATCTACACGACCTAATGTATCAGTGACTTTAATGTAAGAGATGCCTATAGATGAAATGGGTTTTCTGACGTGTTCCAAAGAAGTAGTAAAACATAAAGTAAAGAACACAATGATTTCACATGAAAAACACCCACCTAAAAAAGGTGTAAAAAATCACGACCTGCACTTCTACAGAATTTAACCCCAACTTCACTAAATAACTATGAGCCTCAATAACGACTAATTACAAAACTATTGTAACCTAGGAATTATAAACTCTAATTCCTATAACTCAACATCTAGGAATTATAAACTCTAATTCCTATAACTCAATAATCATCCTTGACTGTTGAACCCACTTTGAATTATCCCAACTAGAAGTTAACTCGACTCAATATTTTTCCTTAACAACCAATCTAGGAAAGCAATAAATTACAACTCAATAAGAACAATACATTAAAACTAACTCATGAATTGTAAAGCTTAATTCTTTGAAACAGGTTCATTAATCTATTTCTTTGTACTAACAACACTTGAATCTTTAGTCAGAATTCTCTCAATTATGAACTTTCTCAATTTGATTGTGTTTAGCCTTTTCTCTCTTTGTAAGTGCACACATTACTTTGAATGATACATCTTTTATTTAAGAATGCCTCTCCAAAGATGCATTCTTTATTTCAAACTCCCCCTTCAATCATAACTCCCATTGCTTAGAGTTCTACTTCAAGTGAGACTCCTTCTTCAATTTTAACTGTTGCCTCTTTAGTGTTGTAGTCAAACTCCAACTCTTCAAATCAGCACCTGTTTATTTTCTTGAGTTTATCAGAATTAACCACCCATATGGTCCTTGATTCTTGCACCCTTATCTTTAATCATCGATGATTTTGCAATAAGTTCAGCTAGATGAGACTGTGTATGTGAGAAACAACTTGACAGACATGTTTTATATCACTTTATCAATCATCAAACTACATAGTACCCAACAGTATATAACTTAAACTCCTAGATAAAAATATGCCCAAGTATCGTATGATGCTTTTTTCTTTTTTGCATTTTGTAGGTGTTGCTAGGGGATGTAGTTGGCAACATATTGGAGCCTATGTCAATCTTGCTTCATTTGACCTCTTTGGAGTTCCCACTGCAGCCTTGTTGGGATTCTATTTACATCTAAGGGCAAAAGGCTTGTGGACTGGTGTGCTATGTGGGGCTTCTTTGCAATCTATACTACTCTTTGTGATTATTCGTTGCACAGATTGGAAAAGACAGGCTACAATTACAAGGGAGAGGTTTATGTTGATGAAATACCAAGGAGAGACTAAATATTAGGTTACTTAATCATAATGTGTTATTTAAAAAAAAAAAAAAAAGAAAGAGAAAGGTATTCTTAAATTCGCAAACCTGTTAGGGAATATTAGTAGCTCAATTGGTTGGCTACTAAACTTTCACCTTGTTGGTAAGATCCAATTCCCATCTTATAATCCCCTATCTTTAAAAAAAAAAAAAACTAAAAATAAAATAACTTTTGTACCCCCATTATCTTATGACATGGAAGTTTGTGTTTGAGAAGAAATACAGATAATATTGAATTGCATGTTGGCTAATAGCTTGTCAAAGTTTGCTGCTAGTGATTCAATCTATTTTAGGTTTATGTATTATTTATTTTCTTCAGTATGGGTTTTTACATGTCTCTGTATAGAAATTGTCTCACAAGGCATGGCTTTTATATTTCATATATACTTCATGAAATCCTTTATTCATATCTCATGTCGTGTACTTTTGACCCCCATTTTGGAGCTCATGTTTGTAGTTCATGTATCCACTTTCAAATGGAGTTACTATATTGACAATTGTAAATAACTTTTAAGAATAATCAGGAGATAAAGCATCCAGTAGCTCCTGAACAATGATCAAAGTTGTCACGATACATTTTAACTTTACAGGAGTTCTATTACCCCTGAACTCAGTTTTAGCATATTTTTGTACATCACCCTTTTGTGCTGACATGACATCTTTATTATATAAAATGGGAGCCACATCAAAGATGCCACGCCAGCTAAAAAGATTGACAAAAGGTGACACTTCAGCTAAAACAGATGACAAAAATACGCTAGAATTTAATTTGGGGGTAATAACACCCTCGTAAAGTTAGAGTGTATCGTAGTAAATTTGATCATAGTTCAGGGGATACTAAATGCTTTACTCCAATAATCAGCCAACAATTGGCTTTGGCACCTATAGCCCAAACATGATACATATGGCAACAGATGACTTAATATTTTCTCTTTCTCTTCTTCACACATCTCTCAGTTCCACTCTAGATCTCTTATCAAACAAGCCATGAAATTCCCATGAAAAAGTTTTGGTAGTTCTTTGTTTCCTAGAAAGTTCAACTTTTGGCACATTTTCATGCAACTCCTATTAATATTTTCCTTTCTTTATTCATATTTTATACCAACCCCACTGCATATATCATCTTCAACAATCCAGGTGGGTCCTCTACCGGTAGGGAAAATGGTAGGTCGCCGAAAAGATTCATTCCCGGCCTGTCGTCCAATTGTTTAAAATGTACATATTTTCTTCCCGCACATTTTCAATAATGTATATCACATTATATATTGTGTATATAACTATATATCAGACATATAATGATGTATATTAGTACCATACACAGCACGATATTCACATATCATCCGTTGCTTCACCACCAATCATTTTACTAATAACAATGATCAATCCAATCCAGAAAAGGAGAAGAAATGGGAAGCAAAATATTTAAATTGCCTCTTTAAAAAAAAGATATTTGTCTCTGATAGATTCACGTAGTATTCACACATATGTACATGATGATATACATCTCTAAGCATCAATGAAGAATTCCCGATAAAACAAATACTTCGGCTGAAACTATTGACACAAAAATGACCATTGAATTTTTCTTTCATTTTTAGCCATTTGCTGGCAGCTTTATACAATGCTGATACAAATTTGACACATATCTTATATAGATATACATTCTATACAATAAAGATACAATTTTTATATGCATGTTATACATATACATATTTTATACAACAATGATACAAATTCTATGCACAACAAAATAAAAAATGCATATTTTATATAATAATGATATAATTTCTACTCATAAATTCACCGCTCTATTTTATTTTTTTTGCGAACTATATTAGTATGCTTTATGTATCAGTATGGTATATGAACTAAATTTGAACTATTTGGGTCAAAATGATCCAAATTAGGAAAGAGACATTTAGTGGTATTAAAATAATCGTCTGATCACTCCATGTCCAATGGTCCAAACATGGGCCAATTGTTTTGAGATGAGCCAACCTGTGTCATTTTTTGAATCCCGAATAACAATATCTCTGTCACAACCCATATCTGTATCTAGGCTACGACATACACCAAAGAAGTCACCACGTTTTAGACGAACCCTTTATGCTATAACACATGGGCGGAGCCACTTTACACATTGTTTGAATGTTGGTTTTCAATGGTATAGTTACCAAGAGAATTATGTTTGCTTTGGTTGTTTCATAAAATGTATGGTATGGTATAGTTTAATTTATGATTTGGTAACCATTAAAATCCTCACCTTATATAACCACCAATTTGGTTGTACGATTTTTTTTTCAATTATGCCATTATTTATTATTATATAATTCTATTTTACCCTATATTATTTAACTTCACCTCTTATCCCGACTCCCACACACCAGCCACCCCCCAAAAAAGTTATTTTTTAAAAAAAAATTTAAACTTTTTTTATCCCACCCCCTACCCCGTCTTCGACCCCACCTCCTACCAAATGCCCACCCCAATTTTTTCTAAAAGAAATTATTTTTTAAAAAAAAATTAAAATTTTCTTACCCCACCCTCACGGACCCCTACCCCACCACTTACCAACCCTCATCCTCCCACCATTTTTTTTTTATTTTTAAAATTTATTTTTTACAAAGTTTCATAAAAGTTTCTTACCCCATCACCACCTCCTACCAGCCACACCCAACCCACCCACCCACAAAAAAAAATATTTTTTAATTTATTTCTTTCTTCAAAATTCTTTTTCTTACCCCATCCCCTACCCCTCCCCTTGACCCTCCACCCTCAAATATTTAAAAAAAAAATAATTCATAATTTTTTTCTTACCCCACTCCCTAATTCTATTCATTCTGATTTTTTTGTATTAAATATATACAAATATTTTTAGAAAATATTCCTATTTGCATAATGAACACAAGAAAATAAATAAGAAATAATTTTTTTCTAGATTTTTTTTGTATTTCATACCAAACTCAGTCATTGCATACACAAAAGATGATTCAAACTTTGTACTTGTCGTTGGTGGTCACATTTCAAAAGAGCAAAAGAAAATGAGTTTTTGTTATTATAAGAAATGAATCCGATTACATATATTGATCTGCTCTTGTATTGATTTTATTAAAATTTACATGAATTTAACAACTTAATATATTTACATGAGCGTAATTTGAGACAAATTAGCAAGAAGAAAATTAAACAATACAATACCATACCATCCAGTATCGTACATCATGAAACCATATCAAACCACCATCCATACGAAGTGTTAGGCAAAGAGCGGTCTCATGCACAGTTTTCACTGAAAGTTATGCACTATATATAAGTTAAATATTAATTATTATGAGCATATATTTAGTTTTATACAGTTTTAATATTACTAAAAAAAAATTGCACACCCTGTATCAAATTTCTAAGGCTACCACTAACATAACAGTATAACACACCATCCAATAATTGGTATCCACTCTGTTTTTTGGTCAAAATAGGACGTCCGCTCTCAACTCCCTAGAGAGGTTTTTGTCAATAGTCACTTTTGAAATTAATACTTCTCAAGACCTTTGATTAGATCGAATCTACCTGAAGTTTTTAAATGTCAATGCTAATTTGACTAAAAGTTTCCCCAAGGATGGGATATTGTTCCCTTAATTGGGCTATAGGAAAAAGAGAAGGTAAAATTAGACAAATCTATATAATTAAAAGTCATTAATATATTAAAAACAATTATCTTTTAAAAAATTACTTAAAATTTCTTTTTCAATAATTTACTCTTGATACATGTTGTCTGGTTCCCTCAATCGATTAAACACTCCACCATTTATTTCCTAAATTATGTTTTTTTTCATTTATCCCAATCGTCCATACAAAAAAAGGTAGATTCTCCGCTTGAAACTTCCATCACTGTTACTTCTTTCACTTTTGTGTTTCTGTTTTTCTCTTCAACCTTCAATAACTGCATTCATCCATTAAGTTGATATCATATCAATTTCATTGTCTTTTTTCTTGATTTTTTAAATCAATTTTGAATCTTTTTCAACCTCTAAGTCAATACCTTTAAGGAAAAGAGGAGAAATTGAATAATCAGTTGTTCCGACGAGAATAGCCAAGGTGGCAGGGGTGATGTGGACGAACGACAGGGGTAGGAATGGAGGTGGATTATATGTATCAATCATAAGTATCAAGACATATACATATGTATCCATCATATGTATCAAATAAATGTATTTGATACATATATAGATACATATCAAGAACTTGTGTACCCTCTCCATAATTTTAAGGATGATACATATGTTTTTTGGTCATTTAATGATTTTACCACGCTCATTCAGTTTGGATATTTTTCAATTGATACACGTGAATTTTATTTAATTCTGTGATACATTTTGTACGTGCATCATTAATACATTATTTTGATACATTTTAATCTGTGAGAAAGTTATTTGTAAAAATGATATAATAGTTTGATACATTTTGTATATATATCAATTAGTTTTTTTATTCACTGCTCATTATACCCCTTATTTCATATATTGAAAAAATATGTATCAAAAACTACAGAATACATGTGATACATATTCGAATCTCTCTTTATATTTTGTATACACGATTTCTAATAATTTGTTGGATATGCAAGTCAAGTTGATATATATATATAGTTTTAGTTTTAACGAACACTAATTTGATGCGGTGGCGTAAGTGAAGCAACGTAGGAAAGAGGTGATGTTTTCGACGATTGAAGTTCGCCTGAGATGGAGTTGTCACGACGGAAAGAAGGTGGGGAGTGGAGGAAGTCAAATTGAAAATTGAAATTGATATGAATCAAATGGAAAGTTTCTATTCTTCTTCTCTGTTAGAGATCTCAAAGATTCTTTCTGAAACAGATTTTGCATGATTCACTCACCTTAATAAATTCACCTTTGTTACTTTCTTATTTAACTAACAGATTAGTTGTAAGTGTATAAAAAATGATATGTATCACCGCTTAGAATATGTATAAAAAAAGTGATTATCGAGATTTTATATAATTGAACAAAGTTACGATAAACTCTTATTACCTCCTTATATATGGGATTTATGTAAGTTAGCCGAAGGAAAAGTCTTTAAATGGATGCAAACAAATATTCTCTAGAAAAAAACTAGTACTTTCTGTTTTTTTTTCCTAAAACAGTTTCATTTGTATTAATAATATTTTTTATATTTATAATAATTAAAATATGAACTTATAATAATATTTAATATCTAAATATTATTTAATTGTTACAAATAAAAACATATTCAAAGAAAACTATTATTATTATTTTCATTTCTTATTGTTATAAAAAAAAATAAAAAGAACATTTAAATTTAAAATTTCAAATATATGCATATTTTATTGTGGGTGATGCAATTTTATTATATTTAAATCTATATAAAATTTGAATTATATTAAATTCAAAATATATTAGTCCCAAATAAATATTGTGGATTAATATAATTGGATTAATTATTTAAGTCCAAACATATATGAATTTAATTAAAATCTAATTTTTATTGGGCTAGCCCATTGATTTGGGCTACAAATGATGAGCCCACTTTAATAAGCTCAAGATATGTCATATTCTAGAGGCCCAAATAAGTGTCACGTATCAAATGACGTGGCATGCCAAGACAAGTGAAGGAGCCAATAGGACCATGTCACATGTCAAAATGATGCAACGGACCCATGAAATAAAAGTCCATAAAAAGGTGCCACATCACATAAATCTAATTGGTCAAAGGAAGTCTATATTCATCATGACTCTTCCTTTGCTACAACTATAAATAGGATCTCATAATTTAGAAAAGGGACAACCCCAGAACTCTAAAAAGTAGCAAGAGAAAGCTCGTGGATCAAACGCCGCAATTTCTCTAAAAAGCTCAAGCATTCAAATCAAGTTCATCAAGATTCAAGATCAGGACCGCAATATTCAAGAATAAGCTTCAAAGCTCTTGAATTCAAGCACAAGTCAAGATCAGTTCCCTCAAATCAACAAATCAAGTTCAGATTTAAGATCAAGCTTTAAGCCCTTAAATTTATATTTGAAAAGGTGAATTAGAGGATTCATAGATATTGTAGCACTCGCATTGAAATCAAAAAATTAATTGTTGCAATATATTTTTCTTGTCTCGATTATTTATTTTTGGCCTCGAGAATTTTATTGTCAAACAAATTCTAGCATGCCCAATGGGACAATATCTACCTCTCATCTCAACTTTTACAGCTGCAAAGTTCGACAACACTGAAATGGCTTTCAAGAAGTTCAACTCTCAATCAACTACTTCAAAGGCTACCAACTCAAAGTTCTCTGCTGAAGTAGAAAGTATCCTTGGTGTTACTTTTGAAAGCTTAGGAGCTGTTACAAGGAGCAAGGTCGTTTTGTTAGGACAACAAACACATCCAGTGTCGTCCGCTCCAACTCTAGTTGTTGGATCTTCAACCCCAAAAGGAATGAAGTCCAACACAAGTGCTTCAGAAGGACAAAGCAGTGTCGCGAAATCGCTTAAGAAAACTCTAGCTCTACTTGAGCATTCTGGTTCCAAATACTCTGGAGCAAAGAGCGATAGTCGTTCAACAAATGCGTCATCTTAAAATACATCGCATAATTTGAACACTTCAAAGATCAACTTGTGTGATAATCTGTGCTACTCTCCAACATCTCTAGTAATTATGCAAGCGATGGTAACTGATGCCTCGTCTATGGAGGAGCAGCTTACGAATCTGGCAAAGGTAATTAATGGCCTAACCAAATATGTTCAGAATCAAGACGCTCGAATTGATAATATAGTGAATAGGCTGAAAGGTCTAAGAGACGGAGAGTCTAGCCATGCACCTGGAAAATTTTCAGAGGTTCATGAGACAGAAAATCCTGTGAAACAAACACCACCAATTAAAGAGGTACAAGTTTCTTCTAAGGGAATGATCTCAATTGGGAAATTGAGGGAATTCATTGAAGGGACCCTCAAAAACAAGTATAATGTTGTCACCAAATCTTCCCTTGCATATGCTAAGCCCTACATTGTAAGGATAGATAGCTTTAAAATTCCTGCCGGCTATCAACCCCCCAAATTGCAACAATTTAAGGGCAAAAGGAACCCAAAATAGCACGTTGCACACTTTGTTAAGACATGTAACAATGCTGGAACTTACGGTGACTATCTTGCCAAACAATTTGTTCTTTCCCTAAAGGGAAATGTATTTGATTGGTATGCAGACCTTAAGCCTAATTTCATCGATAGCTGGGAGAAATTGGAGCACGAGTTCCTAAATCTCTTTTATAGCACAAGGCGTATAGTGAGCATGGTAGAGCTCACAAATACTTGCCAAAGAAATGATGAACCAGTTATTGACTTCATCAATCGATGGAGAAATGCTAACCTAAACTACAAAGATAGGCTCAGTGAAGCTTCTGCAATAGAGATGTGCATCCAAGGAATGCACTGGGAGCTTCTCTACATCTTGTAAGGCATTAAGCCTAAATACTTTAAAGATCTAGCTACCTGTGCTCACAATATGGAGTTGAGCATGTCTTCTGCTGAAAAGCAGGCAGTGCCATCCATGGCCCTCGAAGGGGAAATAATAAGCAGGAGTTCAAAAGATGGGGCAAGTTTGTCCCCAAAAATGTCAATAAGGAGTCCATGAATGTCGATGTACCTCCTGTGAAGGTCACCACAAAGGTGAGCAAGAAGCAAAGTGTGAAGACGATTTCTGGAGAACGTTTGAATTAGAAAACTTTAAAGGAAATGTAAGAAAAGGAATATCCCTTCCTTGATTCTGATTTTGCTGAGATTTTTTATGAACTCCTTAAGCATAAGCTCATTGAAATACCATAGATGAAGTGTCCCAATGAAGCTGGAAGGACCAACAACCCTAATTACTATAAATATCATAGGCTCGTAAGTCATTCTCTAGAAAAGTGCTTTGTATTTAAAGATAAAGTCATGCAACTAGCCCAAAAAAAATCTTCTTCGACGATGAGATGGCCAATTCTCATCAAATCTCTATCGCTTTTGGCTAACTCGACCCAGTCCAAATATGTGTCCAAGAGCATAATAAGAAGATATTAGATCCTGACAGGCCTTTAATTGACGAAGGTGATGATGAAGGTTGGACTCTGGTGACCAGGCACAGACACAAGAAGATGAGTCTTCTAAAGGAGTCATCCAAGCAACCAACCAGAAGGAGAATAGTGAAGAAACCAAGGAAACAGAAGTTGGTTAAACTTCCAAAGAAGATGAGGGTAACAGAGCTTCACCACCAAAAATCTCAGCGTCCAGTAACTTTAGAGGAGTTCTTACCGAGTTGATTTCGTGTAAAGACTGCCCAAGTTAACCTTGAGGCATCCTGTTTTAATACTGCTAAAGAGGGGGCAAAAGGTGAAAATATACCCATAGAAGTTCCATCATCCTCTGAACCACTTGATGAACCTCTTGGCCAAAAGGAACATGTATGTGATACAAAAATCACATTCACAAATAACGATTTTCTGCTTGGTAAGGGCCTACATAATCGTCTGTTATACATGGTGGGTCAAATTCTAGAAAAGAAGATCAATAGAATTTTGATAAATGAGGGATCTGGAGTCAATATCCTGCCTATCCGAACGATGAAGGAACTTGGCATCGCTACTAGTAAACTGGACAAAAGTTGTATAATGATCCAAGGCTTCAACCAAGTGGGCCAGAGGGCCATAGGATGTATCAAGTTGGGGATTCATATGGATGATTTTCAATCAAACACATTGATGCATGTTATCGATGCCAAAACTTCATACAATATGTTGCTTGGTAGGCCTTGAGTGCATGGGAATAAAATTATCTCGTCCTCTTACTATCAATGTTTGAAGTACCTCAAAGGCAAAGTGGAAAGAATGATAGTTGCCGATGGCAAGCCATTCACTGAAGCTGAGTCACATTTTTCAGAAGTAAAATTCTACGTAAAGAATCATGTGGTGGATGAAAAGAGGGTTGAAGATATTACCAAGACCAAGTGTGAAGATCTTGTGTCTAAGAAGGTCGTGGTGACTATCAAAAAAATCACCGCTAAGAAGCCTCTCTCCACTTCAAATAAAAAAAGTATCGTTTCTATGAAAAAAAAAGGAAACTCCCATTCTTCGCTACGTATCAAAGGTAAAAAAAAGAGAAAGATTACCCATCGGATTCCAAAGATAATATGCTAAAGGGGATAACTTTACCTATCAGGAAGATTGATGCAATAAATCCATCCTCAATACTTCTTGAAGAATCTGTGGCTCAAAATCTGCCACAAGATATGACCCTCCCTACGAAGCATAAAAAAGAAGGCTTTGACCCAAATGTATATAACCTATTTGTAAAGGCTGGATACAATCCTAAAAGCCATCAAGGTTTAAGAAAATTCTGTCGGAGGGTACAAAAAAGCAGGCATATGAAGGCCTAGGATACACGCAGCCACCTTCAATTCACATCTCCATAAGAAGGGCAGTCAGTAATTACATCACCGTGGAAGAAGAATCCACTGCTGATAATTAAAAACCTTTTGTATTTAACCAAATTGGAGAGTCAACTGCAAGAATTTCTATGTTTGAAAGGTTGGGACCTCTAAATAAGAAGAAAAGCAACAAGCATAAGAGGAGTCATCAAAGCACGATGATGCACTCTTCACTTAAAATACAAAAGGATTTCCAAAGTTTGATTCCTTCTAGAATTAAACGACGGACGAAACTGGTAGTTTCATGCAACGAGGTGCTAAAAGAAAAGGCGAATACTGTGGTTTATACCAAGCAAAGCAAAAAAGATGAAGAGAGTTTTGGATCCTTATATCATGTTACAACCCAAAATGAGAAAGATATCTCATCTCAAATAAAGATTGATGAAGAGATAGAAGATACCTTTTGCTGTTATCATATATTCATCAACGACAATGATCCTCAAGAGAAGAAAGATGCTGGAGAGGCTCCATCACAACTTGAAGAAGAAGTAAAGACCACAATAGATCCCTTGAAGGAAGTTAATCTTGGAATTAATGAAGACCCAATACCAACTTACCTGAGTGTATTTCTAGAAGTACAGAAGGAAATCGCCTATATGGACATACTCAAAGAATATATGGATGTCTTCGCCTGGAGATATAAATAAATACCTGGCTTAGATCCAAAAATAGTGATCCATCAGTTGGCAGTCAAGAATGGTGCCCATCCTGTTAAGCAGGCTCAAAGATGATTTAGGCCAGAGTTGGTTTCTTCGATTGAAAATGAAGTTAACAAACTCATTGAAGCGGGCTTTATTCGTGAAGTCAAATATCCTACATGGATTTCAAGTAGTGTTCCAGTACGGAAGAAGAATGGCCAAATTTGAGTTTGTATCG
Organism: Capsicum annuum; assembly: GCF_002878395.1. Taxonomy (NCBI): domain Eukaryota; kingdom Viridiplantae; phylum Streptophyta; class Magnoliopsida; order Solanales; family Solanaceae; genus Capsicum; species Capsicum annuum. The sequence continues at coordinate 55,864,663 of NC_061115.1, forward strand.
ACTTTCGGGATCTTAACAACGCCTGCCCTAAGGATGGATTTCCAATCCCTATACTAGAGTTAATGATTGATGCCACCACTGGTTATGAGGCAATGTCCTTCATGAATGGTTCATCTAGCTACAGTCAAATACTTATAGCGACAAAGAGTGAAGAACTCACTGCATTTCGTATGTCCAAAGGTATTTATTGCTACAAGGTGATGATGCCTTTTGGTTTGAAGAACATTGATGCTACTTATCAAAGGGCTATGCAGAACATCTTTGATGGCCTTCTCCATAAAAATATTAAATACTGCGTGAATGATATGGTGGTGAAGTCAAGAAAGAGAGACGACCGCTTAAAAGACCTAAGAATGGTATTTGAGTTACTTCAAAGATATGAACTTAGGATGAATCCATTGAAGTGTGCCTTTGGAGTTACTTCTGGAAAGTTTCGTGGCTTCATTGTGCGACACCGAAGAATTGAAATTGATCGAGCCAAGGTCGATGCAACTTTGAAGATGCCCAAGCCTCAAAATATTCATGAGTTAAAAAGCCTTCAAGGAAGGCTAGCATATTTAAGAAGGTTCATCTCAAACCTGGATGAAAAATGTCAATCATTTAGTCATCTCATGCAGAAGGACACTCCTTTTGAATGGGACCAAGCTTGTAGTAATGCCTTTGAGAGTATCAAATCATACTTAATAAATCCACCAGTTCTTGTGGCACTCATACCTGGAAAACCATTGATACTCTATATTGCGGCACAAGAGAGGTCAGTTAGAGCAATACTGGCTCAAGAAAATAGTGAAGGAAAAGAAAACTCTCTTTACTATTTGAGCAAAATGATAACGCCAAATGAGCTAAAGTATTCTCCAATTGAAAATTTATGTGTGGCATTGGCCTTCTCAATTCAAAATATGAAACACTACTTTCAAGCTCATGTTGTCTATCTTGTGTCTAGGGAAAATCCCATCAAGTTTGTAATGTCGAAACCAGTCCTTAGTGATCGACTTACAATATGGTACCTTTAATTTCAACAGTTTGAGATTATATATGTTCCCTAAAAGGTTGAAAAGGGACAAGCACTGGCTGACTTTTTGGTAGACCACCCGATACCTAATAATTGGAAACTGAGCGATGAACTTTCTGATGAAGATGCAATGGTCATTGAAGCTAGACCACCATGGAAAATATACTTTGATGGTGCCGCACATCGAGATGGAGCTGGTACCGGTGTGGTATTCTTCACTCCACAAGAAGAGGCCATCCCATACTCTTTTACCCTAAAAAATCATTGCTCTAATAATGTTGCTGAATATCAAGATTTACTACTTGGACTTGAGATGGAAGTTGACATAAAACAACTGCAATTACAAGTCTTTGGTGACTCACAACTGGTGATCAAACAGCGTTTGGAAAGCTATGAGTGGAATTTGACATGAAACAACTGCAATTGCAAGTCTTTGGTGACTCCCAACTGGTGATCAAACAGCGTTTGGAAAGCTATGAGTCAGAAAGCCCGAGCTACGATCATATCATGATCATACACAGAAGTTAATAGGGTGGCTTGGAGAGGTAACCCTCCAACATGTGCCAAAGAGAGAAAATAAGCAAGCTGATGCCTTGGCTATTTTAGCCTCAACCCTAACTCTTCCAAATCAGACGCAAGTTACTATTCGCCAAGAATGGGTAGTACTGCTGTTAGATGAGGATGTAGAAAACAAGGTTGAATACCTCGTTGCCGTGTCTAAAGCTGTAAAAGAATATTGGTGACAACCTATCATTGATTACTTATGTTATGGGATACTTCCAGAAGATCCAAGGAGAAAGACTGACATTCGTCGTCGTGCACCTCGCTTCTTTTACTACAAAGACACACTGTACAGAAGATCATTTGAAGGAGTACTCTTATGGCATTTGGGAGAGAAAGAAGCAATTCAAGCTTTACAAGAAGCACACTCGAGAGTTTGTGGATCACACCAGTCTGGACCAAAGCTCCATTTTTACATTAAAAAAATAGGATATATTGGCCAACGATAGTGAATGATTACATAGACTATGCTAGAAGATGCAAAGCTTGTCAATTTCATGCAAATTTCATACATCAACCTCCAAAGGTACTACATCCAACTGTAACATCTTGGTCGTTCAATGCTTGGGGAATGGATGTTGTTCGTCCACTACCAAAATCTTCTGGTGGACACTTATACATCTTAGCCGCGATAGATTACTTCTCAAAATGGGCCAAAGTTGTTGCTCTCAAGGAAGTAAAGAAAGAAAATATTGCAAACTTCATCCGAATGAACATCTTCTACCTCTTTGGAATTCCTCAATACATAATAATTGACAAAGGCAAGTCGTTTGATAACAAACTGATGAATAAGATTTGTAATCTTTTTGGCTTCAAGAAGTGCAAGTCTTCTATGTACCATGCTTTTGCCAACGGTCTAGCTAAAGCCTTCAATAAAAATTTATGCAACTTGTTGAAGAAAGTCATCTCCAAATCCAAACGAGACTGTCATGAGCGAATGGAAGAAGCTTTATGGGCGTATAGGATAACTTACCGTATGCCGATTCAAGAAACCCCATACTCACTTACTTTTAGAGTTGAAGTAGTTTGCCACTTGAGCATCAAATACCTTCTTTAAGACTGGCTATTCAAGAAGGGCTCACCTATGATGAAAATGCTAAGTTGTGTCTTGTGGAGTTAGAAGCTCTTGATGAGAAAAAGATGAAGGCTTAAAAAAATCTTGAATGTTATCAAGACTGGTTATCTCGTTCTTTTAACAGAACGGTTCGTTTGAGGTGCTTCCAAGTGCAAGATCAAGTTCTTATAGTAAGAAAACCCATTATCACTTCTCGTAAGTCTGGGGGAAAATCCACCCCAAAGTGGGATGGACCATATGTCATACAAGAGGCATATTCAAATGGTGCTTACAAGATTGTCGATGCAGATATTATAAAAGTTGGTCCTATCAACACCAAGTTCTTGAAGAAGTACTATCCTTAAAGGGAGATGACACTCCTTAAGGTATGGGTATAAACTGCATGTACACTCCTTAAGGCGCGAGTATAAACTGCATGTCCACTCCTGGCCCATAAGAATATAAACTGTGCACAGCTAAAAAAAAAGTCCGGTAGGTTGAAAACCTCAAAAGAGGCGGCCTAGGCAAAAGTTAGGACACAAAAAAAAAACACTCACCCAGAACTACGTTCTAACTTGATCCTCTTTACTGAGGTACGTAAGCGCTTGAAATTTTATTCTGAGTTCAGTTGCATGAGTGTCAAAAAAAATATGTTCATGTAGTATCTACCACATGGATACCAAGAATGAAACTATTCTAATTAAATTTTGGACTTACTCTAAATATTTGTGAATCAATGAGGGCAACCCGTCGAAAAGAAAGAGAGTTTCTTCAATGGAATTTGGAATATCAAAGTTCTCTAAGCCTACAACTAGAAGGATATCAAAATTTACATGCCTTAAGGTGGAAAATATTTGTTCGTTTTCACCTTAAGCGGTCCTCAAACGAGTTTATCTTTAAAGAATATTGAAATTTCATGCCTTAAGGTGGATAAGATTTGTCCCTCTGCACCTTAAGCTAACCTCTTACGGGTTTATCCTTAAAAGGATCTCAAAAGTTTCATGCCTTAAGGTGGACAAAATTTGTCCCTTTGCACCTTAAGCTGGCCTCTCGTGGGTTTATCCTTAAAAGGATCTCAAAAGTTCCATGCCTTAATGTGGACAAAATTTGTCCCTTTGCATCTTAAGTTGGCCTCTCGCAGGTTTATCCTTAAATGGATCTCAAAATTTTCATGCCTTAAGGTGGACAAGATTTGTCCCTTTGTACCTTAAGCTGACCTCTTACGGATTTATGCTTAAAGGATATCGAAATTTCCATGCCTTAAGGTGGACAAGATTTGTCCCTTTGCACATTAAGCTAGCCTCTCAGGGGTTTATCCTTAAAATGATATCAAAATTTTCATACCATAAGGTGGACAAGATTTGTCTCTTTGCATCTTAAGGTGACCATTGAAAAGGGCCCATACTTAGAGAAGACTATCGCATAAATGCATTGGTTAAAGGGCCCATACTTAAAGAAAATCATTGCATCTTCAAGTAAAATTAGTCGGGTCTTGAGGTGATGAAGCCTCGCACACCTTAAGCCAACGTCTACTGTCTTCAAGAAAAATTAGTCGGGTCTTGAGATGATGAAGCCTCACACACCTTAAGCCAACGTCCACCGTCTTCAAGAAAAATTGGTTGGGTCTTGAGGTGATGAAGCCTTGCACACCTTAAGTCGATGTCTACCTTCTTCAAGAAAAATTGACCGGATCTTAAGGTGACAAAGCCTCGCATACCTTAAGTCGACGTCCACCGTCTTCAAGAAAAAAATTGGTTGGGTCTTAAGGTGACGAAGCCTCGTACACCTTAAGCCGACGTCCACCATCTTGAAGTCAAAATTGGTTGGTATTAGAGTGTATGGAGGTGAAGTTAAACTCTCACACCCTAATCCAATTGTTGCATATTGCTATTTTTTTCAACTCCGCAAAAAGGAAAAAACAAGAAATAAAGTAAAAATACAAATAGAAAGGATGTTACCTGTCAGAGCGCTGCGATCTTGAAAGTTAAATATCACCAACTTGAATTGATATAAGATACCTTGATAAGAATAAATCCCTCAAAATAGAGTTTTAATCAATCAAAACTTCCTTTGTTGGTGATGGTTCCCCATCAAGATATAAATTATTTGGTGAGGCGATGCAAATCTGAAATCCTCTGCCGGATAGCATATAAGATCGCCTTCAAAAAAATCATCCAGAATAATACAAGAAGTTTTAAAATCCAAATTTTGGATATATTATACATGCATGTTTCTGGAATATATAGGATTAAGCGGATCATAATTTCGATACTCTAACATTGAGATATAATTTATTTGGTGATGTCGCGTAAATCTGAAATTATTGATGCATCAAAACTCAATATTGATTTCGGAATAACACCTGAAAATATATCGATTGTATTAAATTATCAATTTTTTATATATTATATATCTTTGTGTCTATTTCACAAGAATCAAGTGGATTGTGATTTCATCCTTCCTACTTCAAGTTATGAAAGTTTTAGTAAAGACGCGCAGATCTGAAATTTTCAGCATGATAAAATTCAGGGATAACTTCAAAAAATTATCAAGAATTATATTTAAGGAATTCAAAGCTGAATTTTGGATATGTTATAGATTTTGAAGTCTAGTTTTTGTAATATTAAACGGTTCATGATTCTGATATTTCTACAATTAGATATGAATTTTCTACCACTAATATGCTATGCTGAAAAAAAAGTGACGAAAATAAGAGAAAAGTAAGAGGGGAAGAAATTACCTCAATATTGTTGATGGCGTGAAAACCTCAAAATTGATTTAAAAAGGTGGGAAAAATACCTCCTTTTGTAGAGTTGTAGGATGCTTCTCCAATATAAATTCAGATTGGAATAACTTTCATCTCCAAATTCAAATTGGAGATTGTTTCATTCTCCAATATAAATTCGGAATGGAATAGCTTCCATCTACAAATTCAAATTGGAGATTATTTTCTTCTCCCATACAAATTTAAATTTTGAAGGTTGATTATCTTCTCTCATACAAATTCAAATTGGAGGTTGTTTCCTTCTCCCATACAAATTTAAATTGAAAGTTCTTTTCTTCTCCAATCTAAGTTCAAATCAGAAGAGTTTTATTCCTGATTAAGTAAGGCGATGGAAAATGCTTCCAAAATCTGTTTGAAATTGGATATCATGCCTCACCAATGGGTCTTAAGTGTAGAGATGCATGGAAAAAAATGAGAGAATTTGGAGGGGCAATATCAATATAGTTCGGCTTTAAATTTTTGAATAAGTTTTCATATGTATGAAAATCGTTGAAGCACGAAGGAAACATGCTTAAATAATCATACTTCGAGGCTAGTCTCCAAAATATTAAATGTCTCGACAAGTTTTGAAGTAGGGAGAATTTGTGGGCGATGCAATTTTATTAAATTTAAATCCGTATAAAATTTGGATTATTTTAAATCTAAAAGATATTAGTCCCGAATAAATATTGTGGATTAATATAATTGAATTAATTATTTAAATCCAAACAGCTATAGGTTTAATTAAAGTCCAATTTTTATTAGGCTAACCCATTGATTTGGGCTACAAATGATGAGCCCACTTTAATAAGCCCAAGATATGTCATATTCTAGAGGGCCCAATAAGCCCCACGTATCAAATGACGTGGCATGCCAAGTCAAGTGAAAGAGACAATAGGACCATGCCACATGTCAAAATAATGCAGCAGGCCCATGAAAAGGCGCCACATCACTTAAATCTAATTGGTCAAAGGAAGTCTATATTCATCATGACTATTCTTTTGCTACAACTACAAATAGGGTCTCATAATTCAGAAAAGGGACAGTCCCAGAACTTTAATAAGTAGCAAGAGAAAACTCGTAGATCTAATGTCGTAATTCCTCTGAAAAGCTCAAGCATTCAAATCAAGTTCGTCAAGATTCAAGATCAGGACCACAATATTCAAGAAACAAGCTCCAAAGCCCTTGAAATTCAAGCACAAGTCAAGATCAAGTCTTTCAAATCACCAAATCAAGTTCAAATTCAAGATCAAACTTTAAACCCTTGAATTTATATTTGAAAAGGCGAATCAGAGGATTCATAGAGATTGTAATACTCGCATTCAAATCAACAAATTGATTGTTGTAATATATTTTTCTTGTCTCGATTATTTATTTTCGACCTCGAAAATTTTATTGTCCAACATTCATTAATTAAAAAATAAAGAAAGCCAATACATACGGATAAAGATCCAACCAAGTACTATTACCTCGAGTGATATTTAATGGCCAATTAAATTCACGTCATCAACAACATCATATGTACTCAGTATATTCCTACAAAGTGGGATTTGCGGGGATAAAGTGTACGCACTTCATATCACTATCTCAGATGAAGTAGCGATGTAATTTTCGATAGACCCCGACTCATAACAGTATAACAAACAAAAAATATAAAATAAACAACAAAAAATGTCATGTGGATCATAAAATAATTTATAGTTCAGATTCATTTCAAATCTGAACAGAAGAACAAAAATGGTAAAAGTTGTGCTAACAACATCCATTTAAAACTACCAAGTTTCTTCGTTTATCTTTTTTTTCCCTTTTAATACATTTTCTTGTGGACACATAATTTTTTACCCTCTCCTATTCTTTTACCTATTTTTAGCATCAAAAATTTATTTTTTATCTAATATTTTTTTCAGCTTTTATTTTCATTTTTAGTAGGTTTTATTTGAAAAATTGTGAAAAAGAGTTTCTTTAAAAAACGAGTTACATTTTAAAATATGTTTTATTTAATTTTTTAAATAATAAGAATTTTTTAAAATAAATTTTTATTTTAATTTAAATTTTAGTAAATAAGCTAGTAATTTTATTATTCTCTTAATTATATTTTATTTTAAGCTACTTATAATTTTTTTCTTACATTTTCTTAATATAAAAATTAATTAGGTAATATTCTTAGCATTTTTTAATCTTTCAAATTAAAAAATAAAAAATTCTAAAACTACCCAAACTCCCCCACCCCCAGCCCCAATCTGCACACTTCATTTTTTCCTAAAAACACCCCCATGTTTCCCACATCGCACACACTCTAACCTACACATGCACACATGTACTATATAAATATATAATGACATACACACACAAAAAAAAAAGATAAATGGAGGAGAAAGAAAGAGTTGGAAAAGTATAAGATTAAAGGAAAAAACACTTGGAAGAAAAGGCAAAAAAATCACAAAAAACAAAATTGCATAGAAAGAAAGCAAAGAAAGGAAAGGAGGGACAAGATGAGTTCGGGGTTCCTGTTCAAGTTTTTCGTGACTATATTAGCTCTTTTTTATTGGTTTTGTTAGAGTACGTGTCCTACTGATCAATGACTTTAACGTAAGAGTTGCCTATGGATGGAACGGGTTGCCTGATGTGTTCCAAGGAAGCAGTAAAATTAGAAGTAAAGAACACAATATTTTTTACGTGGAAAACACCCAGTTCAAAAAGGTGTAAGAAACGACGACTTGTACCTCTACAGTATTTAACTCCAACTTCACTAAATAATTCTGAGCCTCAACAATGACTGATTACAAAACTCTTGTAATCAACAACTAGGAATTATAAACTCTAATTCCTATACATCAATAACTAGAAATCATAAACTCGAATTCCTATAACTCAATAATCACCCTTGACTGTTGAACCCACTTCGAGTTATCCCAAACTTGAAGTTAAATCAGCTCAGTATTGTTCCTAAACAATCAATCTAGGAAAGCAATAAATTACAACTCAATAAGAACAATACATTTAAACTGACTCATGAACTGTAAAGTTTAATCTTTTAAAATAGGTTCATCAATTTGTTCCTTTGTATTGACAGCACTTGAATCTTCAGTTAGAATTCTCTCAATTATGAACTTTCTCAATTTGCTCGTGTTTAGTCTTTTCTCTCTCTGTAAGTGCGCAAGTTACTCTGAATGATACATCTTCCATTTAAGCACAGCTCTTCAAAGAGTCATTCTTTATTTCAAACTCCTCCTTTGACCAGAACTCTTATTGCATAGAGTTCTACTTAAAGTGAGACTCTTTCTTCAATTCCAACTCTTGTCTCCTTAGTGTTGTAGTCAAACTCCAACTCTTTAAATCAGCTTATCTTTAAGTATTTTACTCAACCACAACTTCTTTAATTTCTCATGTGATAAGTAACTTGAGTATATCAAAATTAGACTCACTCATTCATTCCTGACTTTAAGCAATCTTTGTCTGCATCTATCAGTGAAACCTGAAACCTGTCTTCCTATGCTTAGACCAGCTCAAGTAACATGGTCCATTCATGTGTTAGTCATTAAAAACTTCATTAGTCTAACAATGAGTCCTTCAATTTGTATGTTTTCTATCTTGCGTAGACTTCTTTAATCTGCAGAATCTTTCTCCTTCTATACATAAAACTTTTCAGGATATGCTCAGAAGTGAAACTCCTTCTTTCCATAGGACTCATTTTTTAACTCCACTTGCTTTCCCTTATCATTAAGTGTTTGAATCAAATTCAACTTCTTCAAATTAGCACATGTTTATTTTCTTGAGTTTATCAGAATTAACCACTCATTTGGTTCTTGATTTCTTTCAGTCTTGTCTTTAATCATCGATGATTTTGCTATAAGTTTTAGCTACATTAGACAGTGCGTCTGTGAACCAGCTGGACTGACATGTTTCTTATCACTTTTTCAGTTTGTCAATCATCAAAATTATATCGTACCCAACAAGTTTATTCCGTCATACAGGTTTTTTATCTGATCCTACATTATTTATTGTAAATTTTTTATTGTAAATCAAATTATGAATGAAGTTGTCTAAATGATTTCTTGCGTTATTTAGTAGATTTGATTGATTAATTATTTTAGTCTTTATTCTTGATGTGAATTGTACTTTAAATTACTAAGTACTTAGATTCTACAAGTAGATTTGGTGTTAACACGCTCTTTGTGGAGTTTAAGCCTTTTAGATCTTTTACTATATGATATTGCACATACCATATAGAATAAAAATAGATAGTAAAAAAAATGAAGAATGGGATGGGAAAAGAAATTATAAAAGAAACAGAATAGAAATAAAAGTACGGATAGAGAAAAAAATAAGATGAATTAGAAAAGTGGTTGTAAACTTTTTGTTTCTTAGCACTAGAAAATGGTTTGAGAGTTAGATATAAATAATAGAAGGGTACCAATATTTGAAAGATGATTTTTTAGTCTTTAAGGGATAATATATGTTTATTCCTATCATGTAACAAAAAATGAGAGGAGGTTTGTTTACTGTTATTAGAAAACAAATCTAGTTAGCTTTATTTATTTGAGATATAAAATGTTGTTTAGATATTTAACATGAAAAATGGAATTTAATATGAAGTCCCCAATATGATGTAGTAATAATAATAGACTTATCACATTTAAAAAATGATAGATTAATCACCTAATAAATCAAGATATGTGTGTCTTGAATTTAGACCGTTTTGCCTTCTTAAAATAAATAAAGTTTATTGTGTTATAAGGTCTTAAGTTGCATATTTTTAGTTACATTTCATATTTATGTACTCTCAAATGTTGCTTTTTTTTTTTTTAATCAACTTTCTTCACGTGATGTTTCCTTGAGTGTCAACTTTTCTATCAAACATTAATTTAGAGTTACTGTGTGTAGGTAAAAAATGAAAAAAATATCTTGGTATGCTTATTAATGACTTTTGGTCTAAACGGAAGTTTAAGATCTAATTAATCAAGTCATTAGAATGAAAAATAAGTTTGAGTAGCGAATTAGCCTTGAAAACCCAACACTGAAAGAATTTTCATAATTCGTAAAAGAATGAGTTTAGGTTCTTGATTGGAAGAATGAATATTCAAATTTTAATACAAGTGAAAGTTAAAGATGAAGTTGGAAAGCACTGTTAGACCATTCATTATAAAATTAACATACCATTTTAAAGTCGATCTAATTAGATAGGTAGATTTTTTAAAAAAGTTTGGTGCTTATTTAGACATTGAAAAAAATGGGAACGATATAAACGCCTCCAAGGCGCAAGAAATATATCAAAACTCATGGTAAAGCTGAAAAGCACTGCTACCGGTAAGCCACACATTAATATAATAAGATAATTTTAATTTATTTAAAAATAAATAGAAAGCGGGATATAAGTAATTCTAGGCTAATAAATGTTATATATCTAAAAGATTAATTTAAGCCAGACATAAGTCAATAAAGCGATCCTACTAGAACCACGGGATTCGAGGGATGCCTTACACCTTCTCCCTAGTCAACAGGATTCCTTATTGGAATTTCTAGTTCGCAAACCAAAGAATAAAGAGTCATTTCCTTTTGACTAGAAATTCAATAAGGTAACTTGGAACACTATAACTCAATTTTAAATGACGACTCTGTAAATAAAATAATCTCTATTCAAACTTGTCACTTTAATTGAAAAAATCTTTCGACCCTAGATGGAATAGGGGTGTGACACTTCTTTTAAGTACATACTAAAGCAAAATGCACCAGATGCCTATCCATAAGCAGTACTCAATTTTTATTTTACTAATTCAACTTCCTAACAATTTCTCGTCTTACAAGATTGCAAAGGTCCAAATGATCATAAGTCACAACATTCTGTTATCATCTAATCTAAAATGCAATCAACGTTCAATACTTAATTGTTGCATCTTGTTTTGATAATGAGCAGCTGGATACAGGGACCAGGTCACTGAATGTTCAAGTCTAAAGTATAGCTGGCATGCGTTTGCACAGTTTTGTCCTCTAGTGTAATAAACTGTGCAGATAAAGCATGTACTATTTAGGACACCTAGTCCAATGTCAATTTAACTCTAATGATCACTCATCTATAAAAGAAAAAGAATGATTCTCTATCAAGTAGTTTTTGCAAAATTCATAATTAAATAAATTGAGGCAAAAACTTAATCCAACTTCATTTCTCAAATATAACTCAGGTTCTTATTTATAAGCTGAAAGAGTGAGTGGTCTTGAGTTAAGTCTTGAATTGTAATTTAATTACTTATGTTATAAGAGTAATGTTCTTTTCTTCTTGGTTTGAGAGAACTTAGGTAGTGTCACCTAAGGTTGATATTAGTTAGCGTCAATCAATATCGAAGTGTGTTCTTAGCAGAGTTGCTAAGGTAGGTTTGTAGTAGAGTTATTACAAGTAGGAGGAACCTAGAGTTAGGTTCATTGAAACTATAATTAAGAGTTTGATTCTAATGAAGTTTCGGGTGCATGTGAGGGTAAGCCGTGGTTTTTTATCCCTTGAGAAAGGGGGTATTCACGTTAAATCTTGTGTTTTTTTTACATTTCTTGAACTATTTTATGTTTCTGGTTGGTTTACTATGTTTTTTCCTGGGATTGATTTTGAGGGACCTGATACCTAACTATGTGATGCAACCCCTAGAGGTTCCAACAAGTGATATCAAAGCCAAAACACTCTAAAGGTTCACACCTAGAGTGATTTGGTTAGCATAGTTTCTCCAACTAACCTAGAAGAAGGACAATCTACCACTAGACCACCTAGATTTAATAGGCAGTACTATGGGTGGTGGAAAATCAAGATGTTTGACTTCATTATGGCTAAAGATAGTGAGCTGATGGACATGATTCTTGATGGTCCTCATGTTCCTATTAAAGAAGTCAAAAAAAGAGAAGTTATAAGAATGGTTGTCAAAAGCAGGAGGGAGTTCAATGATGAAGATAGAAAGGAAATTGAGAAAAATTACAAGGCCAAGAAATTACTTATCTGTGGTATAGGACCAGATGAATAAAATAGAATTTTAGCTTGTTAAATAGCTAAGGAAATTTGGAATTGCTTGAAAATATCTCATGAAGAGACCACTGATATGAAGGATTCAAAAATTGATATGTTGACTACACAGTATGAAACCTTCCCCATGAAAGAAGGAGAAACTATTCAAGACATGCATACAAGATTCACTTCAATCACTAATGGTTGCACTATTTAGAAAAAGTGATTCCTGTGTACAAACAAGTGAGAAAATTTTTGGGGGTTCTGCCTAAATCCTGAGAAAACAAAGTGGATGCTATCTCTAAGGCAAGGAACCTGAAAACTCTCACTATAGATTAGCCTATTAGTAATCAAGCAGCAAGAACAACAGAAGAAGGAAGAAAAAAGGAAAAAATCTCTGGCACTGAGGACATTAAAATCAGACTCTAATGTAGAATACACTAATGTTGCCTATTTGGCTAAAGAAATTGTTAGAGTTATGAAGAAAAGTGATCAACTTCAAAGAAGTAAAAGTAGCAGAAAAAGGGAGGCACTATGGAGGTTTGTCTCAAATGTGAAAGTCTTGAGCATTTCATTTAAGATTGTCCAAATTGGACTATTAGGAATATCTTAAGATTGGAGGTGACAAAGAAAAGAACAGGGATCAGGTCCCTGTAAAAATTAAGTAAAAAGGTTACAGTTGATTATGCAGTAAGGCAGGCTCTATCAATAATGGGGAGATTCTTCTAGTGAATCTGAGGAAGATGGGAAGCAGAAATATATTTCCATGCAGTCAGTGAAGGATGAGAAAGTGGCCTTTGATTCCTTATTTGCTTTTATGAAAAACACTGAAGATGAAGAATAAAATAAGGTAACACTTTTTGACACTAAGAAAAACTTAGAGAATTACTTTGCTAGAAAATAAAAAAACTTGCCAATGTGTTGATTGATTCCATGTGTGAAATGAATAATAAAAAAAATCTCTAGAAGAAAAAAGTAGAAAGTTAAGAGCTTGAGTTGATATATTTAACCCTCTAGATATATGAAATTGAGGAACAGGTTGTAAAACTGAAATCTGAAAATCTTAGCTTAGTTAATCAACTGGAGAAAGCTAATAGTGATTGTGATAAAGAAAAGCATAATGCTTTAAAAGAAAATATAGAAGATTGGGAGCTTGAATTGATAACTTTAACTCTCCAGATATCTGAAATTGAGCAACAGGTTGCTAAGTTGAAATTAGAAAGTGTAAGTTTGGAGAGCCATCTTGAGAAATTAGATGATTCAAATGGTTAAGGGGAGAAATAAGCCTCAAATTTCAGATCAAGCTTGAAGATAAATTGAAGAATTTCCAAAAGCATCTCATGACTGCACTTCAAAAGAATGGGGAGTTAGAAAGGGACTTGGCCCATCTGAGGGAAGAACTTAAAAAATTCCTACAATGTACTTCATCCTTAAATATCATTTCTAACTTAACTGGTCAAATAAAAATTGCTGGTAAAGGCCTTAGATATCAGTACAAAACTCAATCACCTAGGCTATAAGGCAAAGTGATTAATAATGTCAGAACAAAGTCCATAAACCTTTATGTACTCACTGTATAAGAGATGGACATATAAAGAAAAACTATCAAAGTTGAAATAGAGTAAGAATGATCAATGTAAGATATACCCAGCAAGGGAATATCTATCATAAAGGTTTCAGGCCTTTGAAAAATGTTAAGAAGCTCTCATTACCTATATGGGCAAAGAAAGATTTGATCACACCTTTGCTCTCCTACTAGGAACTCAAGCTCAAGTGGGTTCCTACAATGATTTTGTTTGCAGAAGAGAGAAAGGGTTTACAGTCATAACTATCTTCTTGATGTGTAATTGTTCAAAGCTATGACTAGAAGGTCTGATTGTATTTTCTCTTTCTCTCGACTCTCCAAGGTGGAGGTGTCTTATCTGGAAGAGGTAAAAAGGATCAAGAAAAGTTCCATGTCTGAGTTATTCCTAAAACAAGGAAGATATTGATGAATATAAGGGTCAAGGAAAGATTTGATACAAAGGTGAGTGTTGATAGTGATGGTGATCCAAGATCTCAGTCAAAAACATCAGCTCAAGTAGAAGAACCTCAAGAAGTGTCTAGTGAAGATTTCACAGAGACCTGGTCCCAGTGGAATTCATCTTAGAAGGTCAAACTGGAAGCTCATATCTTCTCATTCCCCTGGACATTCTAACTTCATACAGGAGTGCAAAAAAGAGGCTAAGTCAGAAATTTCTTGAATTTCTCAGCATTCGTATCCCAAAAATGAGCTAAAAAGAAGAAAAAAATTATGAAAGATATTGGTTAGTTCAAAGTAATGCAAAAGGAACCTTAAGTATTTGAAGGATGCCAAGTTTGGGACCTGGTCCTCAAACCTTTTTCAAAATAAATTTTGGTATAAAGTGGTGTATTAAACCTAACAAGCTGAGACTGAGATTAGTCAAATTACCCTTACCTATTAAATAGATCAGTTTCTCTCCTCAAAATTGGCTATGATAAAGAGGCAGGTATCATTGATAAAATAGGTACATATTAGTCTAACTCAGTATCATATCTTTGAAGGTATACACCCATGGAGACAACTTTGGAACAGGAAAATGTGACATCCACAAAGTCGAGGATTCACTCAAAGAAAGAGAGAGACCTAGTCCCATACCTCAGGTTAGTATCATGAATGTGCATTTTTCTTTGTTCTAATAGATAAAGTAGTGTCCTCTCTCTCTTCCTTTGTTAGAAAACTGTCTTATTCTAAAAGAAAGGATGAGTCACCTATGAATTGAAAATAATCACATCAAATTCTTTTAAAAACCCTTCATATGCTTACTCATTCCTTTATATCTAGGCATACCCATTCTTTCTCTTATCAAAAATAAAAAGTCCAGTCACAAATAGTTTTTTTGTGGAAAGGATCTACAAATTCCTCATTTTCATGTCTTTTAAAAGAAATTGAGCTTAGCACTAATAGAAGTCTTTATTTTTATGTCTTTTAAAGAAAACTGAGCTTAGCATTAATAAAAGTCCTTTCTCAAATCCTCTTGAAAACACACTTCGTCTCATATTCTTCCAAAGCCAAACCCCTTTTTCACTCAAATTATTGATAAAGAATCATTCTTGAACCCTCAAACTTTTTCTGATAGCACATTAATAAATGATGCTTAGATTGCTGAAAATCTTATCTTGCTGTTAAATAGCCTAGGAAAAGGTATATTTAGTTCATAAAACCAAAATGTTAGTAAAACACTAAGATATTCTAAGGAAAAGTCTAAAAGTTTTTACTAAAAAGAAGGAGACTCCTGAGGGACCTGGTCCCAAAAAAAGAAAAGTGACTGTCAGGAAATCTGTGATCATCTATATAGAAGAAAAAATGGAGAAAAAAGTAAGGTTGTGTCTAAAGAAGTGAGAAATAGGTTCTTGAGAAATCAAAAGGTGCTAACTGAAAGAATTTTTGACACAAGTGTGTTAATAGAACCTTAAATATTGGAGTTAGTTGAGATGGTAAAATATCAAGGCTGGATGCATCTCATGGAAGGACCTATTCCCACAGTCTTTGATAAGGTGGTTAGGGAATTCTAGTCCATATTGGAGTTTTCTGAAGATAAAATAAAAATGATAGCAGTAGTTCAAGGAAAGAAGCTGAATATTAATGTTGCTTTACTTGGGAGAATTTTGGATGTTCCTATCTATAGTGTGAGGACTGTCTCAAGAAAGCAACCATCAATAGAGTTTTTGGCAACTATATCAAAGGTTAAAAGGAAAATCAGTGGCTGCAGTGAAGAGAAAATCACTCAAGAGTGAGCTGCAATTGGTCTTTGATTTTGTAAACAAAGTAGTTTTGTCTAGATCACAAAAAAGAAAAATTGTTTCAGCTGCTGACTTGTATATCATAGAATGTCGTAGTAGTTTTGAGTTCATTAGTCTACCTGTGTTGATGATAGAACACATACACAAAGTGGCTCTTGGGAAAAATAGCAAATATGGCATGCCTTATGGTTACTGGTTAAATAAAGTGTTTGATCACTTTGATATTATGTGTGAGAATGAAACTCTTGAAACTGTATTGTAAATGCTTGGAATAAAGACACTGGTCAAAATCGAGTGTGTGAAGAAGAAGTCAAGCACCAACTGCCAAAGAAAATTCATCAAAGAGATAGGGGAGTTACAGCTCAATATAGCTGTTAAAGATGCAGAGATCAACAAACTGAATATGATAATTCAGGATCTGACTGTTGAGGGTCCAAGTGTCACTAATGAGCTTAAAACTGAGAATGCTGACCTAAAATAAGGTCTCCACTATGACAGATAAGGTTCTCAGCTTGAATGTAAAGATAAGACATTTAACCAAGGAATTTGTTGCACTGTCATGCTACAGAAAATAATAACTTGGATCTACTCTTTCAAGTCATCCTTTCAAGTCCCTCCCCTTTTTAACCTTTCTTAATTCCTGCGACTTTTTATCTAGAATATTTAAATTATGCACTACAATGATATTTGTCCTTTACATATGAATGAATCTTTGTTTGTGAGTTGCATGTATTTCCTCTTTCTATTAAAGATGTTCTTCATGTTAGTGTTGCTCCAGTGGCCATAATTTAACTAACTTGTGTTTTTACTTTTCAATGATGTCAAAACAAAAAAAATTGACTTCATATGGTAGGGATCAGATAACCAGGTACTGGGTGTGTAAATGTTGAATTGCAAATGTTTGTATGACATGTTGATAGGGGAAAGAAATGCAAATATGTGTATGACATGTTGATAGGGGGGAGAAATAATAGTGCATATTGACAGAGGGGAACATTGAAATTTGTAGCAATGAGTTGAGTTCTTAAATCAATTGAAAACAAGGGACCTGGTCCTTAAGTTGCAGGATAATGGAAGCATGATGTTGTATGATAGGGTGAATATTCAGTAGTGTAATAAGAATGATTACATGTGATGAATGCGTATTGATGCTCAAAACTCTGTGGTTGGTTTGTCATCATCAAAAAGGAAAAAATTATTGTATCTTGTTTTGAGGATGAGCAGCTGACTACAAGGGTCCAGGTCCCTGGATGTTCAAGGCTACAACACAACTGGCACGCGTCTGCACAGTTTTGTCCTCTAGTGTAACAAACTGTGCAGGTGAAGCATGTACTATTTAGGACACCTGGTCCAATGATATTTCAACTTTAATCATCACTCCTCTATAAAAGGAAAAAGACGTTACTCTATCAAGCAGTTTTTGTAAAATTCAGAATTAAAGGAATTGAGAGAGGCAAAAACTCATTCCAGCTTCATTGCTCAAATATAGCTCAAGTTCTTATTTCATAAGCCGAAAGAGTAAGTGGTCTTGAGTTAAGTCCTGAATTGTAATTGAATTACTCATGTTATAAGATTAGTGTTCCTTTCTTCTTACTTTGAGAGAACTTAGGTAGAGTCACCTAAGATTGATATTGGTTAGAGTTAAACAATATCAAAGTGTGTTCTTAGCAGAGTTGCTAAGGTAGGCTTGTGTAGAGTTATTACAAGCAGAAGGAACCTAGAGTTAGGTTCATTGAAGACTGTAATCAAGAGTTTGTTTATAGTGAAGTTTCGGCTGCTTGTAAGGGCAAACCGTGATTTTTCCTTTCTTGAGCAAGGGAGTTTTCACGTTAAATCTTGTGTTCTTTACATTTCTTGCACTGTTTTTTGTTCCTGATTGGTTTATTGTGTTTGTGTTTTTGTCTGGGATTGATTTTGAGAAACCTGATCGCTCACTGTGTGGTACAACCTCCTAGGTTTCCAACATTAATCAAAACATTCTGCTAGGCTGAAAGCAATGTCTGTGGAAATAGGAGTAACATCATATCTATCTATCTATATATATATATGTGTATATATATATGTGTGTCTAATTAAGTTGAGCAAAAGCAGTGTTCCACTTAATTACATTTATAATATATCCATCTTATATGATGTTGCTCTGTCATCTTAACAATTTGCACTCGAGCATGGTCATGTTTGCTAATCTTGTACACGTTGAGTAGATTGTTATCCTCACATCCATTCACTTCACTTGACAAAAATTTCATCTTTGAAGAGTTTAATTAGTCTAAAAAAAAATGAATTAACTTTTTTTTATAGGTATTTGTGCATTTTGCTTTCAGTATGCATTTAAAAGAAAGGAAGTATTAAAAGAAAAAAAAAGGTGAAGAAGCACAGGCTAGTTTTTAATGGATGTCGTTACTATTATTTTTATCATTTATCATTTTGATTTTTCTGTTAAGTGTAAGATTTGAAATGAATCTCAACCATAAATGATTTTATAATCCTCATGACATGAATCTAATAAGTCACTGAATAATATTTTTTGAGGTAATAGTACTTGAGTAGATCTTTTTTCAATACACTATTCTAGATGTTAGCATTTCATCGCCACTTTATACCAGAGTACCAAAGAAATGAAATCTTGTAATGATGAAAGTGTGTATTCACATAATATTTTTGGCATAATTAATGTATTACTGTTTCAAAGTATTTGATCAAAATCTCTATATTTATTATTGGTAAACGTGAAGATTCTATTTCTATAAATATGATTGTTATATATTACCAAAAAAGATGCATTATAGGAGAAATACACTTACAAAGAGCTTATAAAATAAACATTATTTTTTATAGAGTAAAAATTTGTTCTACATTATAAAAATTCAGTCGGAAAACGGAATAGCTTAAATTTTATAGTGAAATGTTATTTCATAGATTAACTGTTATAATGCTCCCATTGATTAACTGTTATAATGATCCTATTTATAAAGGCGCGCCTGACTGTGTAGTACTTAGTTTTAATAATGAAATCTATTTATAATATAAAGGAATACTTAGTTTTAATAATGAAATCTATTAATAATATAAAGGAAGATTATAGGGAGGTGATGTGGCACCTCCCAATGTCCTTCATTCATATTTTTCTTCTCTTCTTTTTTTGAGTTTTTATTTTCAATTTTCTCAATTAATATTATTTAAACATCAGCTCCTCACACCTCTTTATTTTCATAACATCTACCTTTAGGTTGTGTTTGGTATGAAGGAAAATGTTTTCCAATTTCTTATGTTTGGTTGGCTTAAAGGTTTTGGAAAATGTTTTTTCAAATCAACTTATTTTCCTCAAATCTAAGGAAAATGACTTTCCTTCAAAAAGTAAGGAAAACATTTTTCAAAACTCTCTTTCAACCTCACTCTTAAGATGAAATATTCATACAACTCTCAAAATCACTCATCCCTACTCAGACCCCTAATCCCCTACCCCACCCCACCCCCTATCACCCTACCCAAAGAAAATATTTTAATTTTTTTTCTTACCTCATCCTCTATCCAAAACCCAAACCCCTACTCCCCCTCTCCCCCACCCCCTCCAAAAAAAATATTTAATTATTTAAAAAAAAAATCAAATTTTTTCTTACCCCCCTACCAACCCCCTCCCCCTAAAAAAAAAAATTAAATTTT